>NC_092204.1:34322462-34343832 GCF_043381705.1 Parasteatoda tepidariorum
GCTGCTTAAGACACTTGTAATGAAGTGGACGGTGTAAATACCAACAAGATCTAAACCATAGGGGAGAGTGGGGTCAATTGTAACAGGACACGATTGCAACAGAGCAAAATTTTTGAGTGTCGGATTATGGATTTGGTTCCTAGGTGGCGCACAATGTGTATTTTATAAATCTACATGTACACCCCTGCTGGCAACCATTTTTATGTACTTCTGAAAGAGTTACATCACAAAAGATATTTTCACGCTACGAAAGTACTTTTTTTGGTATTAGAATATTACATTGAAACAAAGTAATTTTGCTTAAACAGGTAAAAATTATTAACCGAATATGTAAGTGGACACCTTAATTAACATTTCAAAAAAAAAAAGATTAGTTTTGTCAATTATATAGCATTGCTTTTAACAAATGAAGCTGAAATGGAGTCTTGGGGACGATTGTAACAATAAGTAAAGGGACGATTGTAACAGCTGAAAATAAATAATCTTATGTTTACAAACCATTACTTAACTCTTTAAGAACCACCAATAGTTTCCTATATCATTTATATTATGTTGCATGTGCATTATTTTATTTGTCACCTTTCACAGCATAAATTAAAATTTTTAACCCCTTAAAGTTAAAAGTTTAACCCTTTAGGTCTCTGCTCATTATTATTTTTACTCCTAAAATATCACTACTATTTTGATCAATAAAAAAATATATCACAACTATGATAATATGTATAATTAACTATGTTTCAGTTGAATTTATAAACAGTTACAATCGACCCCGTAAGTGGGGACAATTGTAACAAGTGCACGACTGTCAAAAATTGTCAACAACTAGTATAATAACATTTAAAATAAGGTATTTTTTTCTAGTTGAGGATAGTCTACTTTACTCCTCTGTCAATTAATACTAATAAAATATTGGATTTTTTGTTAGTTAAAAATAGTTAAGTAAAAAATTTTACAATTGGCCCCACTCTCCCCTACATATCTCAGATTTAGCTAAGTGAACATTTTTGTTGTTAGAGATAAATAGTTTTAAGTGAAAAAAATGAAGAAAAAAGTGATAATGGAGAAAATACAGTCGAACCACGTACTTTAATACCCATTCAACTGTTGGTAAAAGATGCTTCTGAATCTGCCAGACGCTATCAAAGTGGCTTAATTGTAATCGTCATTTAAACTTTCATTAAATGACTGAGAGAGGAAAATAACATTCAAAATTATTTTGAAAATTAAGAGTGAACTTTGGTTTCGGAAATGTATCGTTTTAAATGAGAATAATTAAAAAATTAGGAATAATGAAAATAACATTCAAAGATTCAACTTGAATTTTAAGTTCAAATGGACATTCAAAGATTCAACTTCAATGGACATTCAAAGATTAAACACGTTATTTTTTTAGTATTAATATAAAATTTAAAAGAAAATCAAAACAAATTTAGTTCTTTTGTTATGTGTACAAACTTATAAATCCAGCAAATAATATCATTTTTAATACCATTATTTTTTAAGTGGTCATTTTTAGATAAAAATAAGGCACTTTCATGCATACACAGTAAATACTGTAAAAACTATTATATCGCCTAAAACAAAAGATCCTTTGCAGATTTTATTTAGAAGATAATCAACTATATTTCGAACTATTATCTTAAAAACAACTGCTTATGTTACTAAGCTAAGGATCAATGGATTTAAATAAGCAAATTTTCATAATTTTATGTACCTACTGATCTTCGCGAAAAAATGCGCATAAAATTGAAATGCTACTTTTTCTCTTGGTCTATAGCTCAAACCAGGTGTACTATGACCATAAATAGTCATGAAAAATTGTAGACACTTATTTTAAAAGCAAAAGGAGATATCTTGTTTAAAATGGAGTAAAATGTGAAAAAAAATCATAATTTTTAACTCAGAAAACTGAGAAAATTGATTTTTAAATAATAAAGCAATTCCTTAAATTCATAAAAATAATATGCCCCAGTCACCCTTTTACATGTTATTTTATTGCTTTTCATCCGTGAAAAGATGACAAACAATTTATTCAGGAAAATTTCAAACTCTTTTAAAAAAAAGAACCAATACTCTCTTTCTAGAAATTAGGAATTCAGTTCAGTTTCAAATTCTAGAAAATGGAGATTTCTACCTCATTACTTGTCGACATTAGTAAGCTTCAAAATCCTACACAATTCCGGAAATTTTAAAAGTGCAGCACAACGGCATCTAGTAAGTCATTTCCCAAAGGTATTGAAATTGATATTTACACGGTTTCAATACATTATTTCGACTCTTCACGCAGAAAATTCTAAATGGTGTTTTCATGCCCATTCAATGGTTGTTGAATACTTCTGATTCTTTCTGACATTAGCAGCGTGGCTTAATTTTCTCCGTCATTTAAAGTTTTATTAAAGGACTGTGAGAAGGAATTAAATGATCGCCACACCATTAAAAATTTATAAGGTTTAAGAGTTTGTTTTCAGAGTTATTTCCTTAAATATCTTTCATAAAATTTTTGTTGTTGATAATATGGATTATAAATTATAGTTAATTTTTGGCTATCGAATTGTTGTATATTTTCAAGTGCGTAATATCTGTTCGATTATTGAATATAATTAATTCTGTTTCATCAAAAAATTTTAACCGAAATATTTTATTCTGTCATTTTATTTGTCCATTTTAAGGTAAAATCTATTTTCCCCATAAAATATTATACCTCAATTTTGTAGTAATATCTATTTAATTAGAGTGATTCAGTGATTTTATGGTAATTATTACTGGTAATTATTAAATTATGGTATATCTGATTTTTTGTTCTGTAACATGGGCCGGTGAAAATGGATTTTACGGTAAATAGTACTGGAACAATGAGTGCCGATACTTATTTACTGCAATTTGATCCGGATTTTTCTTACATTGTAGATGTTTTTACTTAATATGTACACTGTAAAAAATTCAGAAAACCGCATAAAAATTGCTCCGAAAAAAGTAATAGTCAAACTTAAAAACGCTATATACTCAAAATCGAATTAACATACACTAATTTTTGGGTAAAGACAACATAATCTCAAAAGTGACGAGGAGGGAGAAATGCGTAAGTTGGCTGCTGCAAGGGTTCGAACCAGGTATCTCCAGATTTGTAGTAGAAGGTTATATCCACCACAATTTTACAACTGATTTCAAGGAGAGTTAGGAACCTTTAAATTGTGTATATGTTACGGTTCAAGCAAAAAATTCGGTTATTATTATCTCTAACCTATCAAAATTAATAATAACCGCTTCTTTTGGTCAAAGGGAGAAATAGTAATACGGGGATATTTCCGTAACGTGATCTGTGGCAGAATAAAAGCCAAGTCTTGGAAAGGGCGAATTCAGTGTTAGATTTATCCACCGAATATTCACAAAACCATATTTTTAAATTTTATTGATGAAGCTGGACTATTGGAATATGAAACTTTCCTTCACGTTTAGATAAGAGCACATAGAGCTGCTTAAGACAAAAAATTCCTCGTACATATTTCTCTTTTCTCACGATAGGTGCCTCTCCCTGTTGACAATGCTCACTTGACTAAACACAACTCAACCATAATATAAATCCAAAGTAATTTATCTAAAATAATCCAATGTCCAGTTAAATTTAATTTGCTTGGTTTTGAAACCATGCTGGTTTTAAATACCGTAAAGTTTAAAATGTATGCTTTTTTTTTAAACATACAAGTTTCAAATGGTTTCAAAACCATGTAGGTAGAAAATAATTCCTAACCGTAAATTTCTACTGTTAATTAAGTAGGCATACCATTTTCGTTTTTTTAAATTTTTTTAATATCAGAATGTTAATTCCACAGCGACCAGCGGTTCCGAAGTTATGGACATGAAAACGCTATTATTATAAATACCATTCGCGTATTTTTTTTTTCATAAATGAGAAAGCTCAATCTACAAACTATCTAAAAATATGAGTTCAAAATTTAAACCAAAACTAGAGTTTTTCTTAAGAATAAATCAACCCTGCAATGAATATGCATATAGTACCGTGAAATGTACAACTAGGAATTTTCATTATCAGAATTTACTGTAGAGCTTGTTAAATTGCATCCAAGCCAATTAAAACTTTTTTGGGGGAAAATTTATTAAATTAGGAAAAGATAATTTAAATCAGCTATTTCACCCCAACCTATTAACTTTATCTTGTTAAGGTTTTTGGTTTAATGAATTAAAAAATGCTCTACTACGCACAATTCCTATTGAATGTGTTATTTTAAGAAAATACTTAGAACTAATTCATGAAATATGCTTAAATAGTTTTTGTTTAAAAAAACAATAAAAAATTATATTGTATACTTATAAATATACAACATTTCCACTTTAAACACATTAAAATACATACAATCAATGAAATTTGTTTATGTATTCTCCTACAGAGTTATATATAATCCTTTTAAATGTTTTAAATTTATTAAATAAATGTTTATTTTATTTCAATAGCAGCCTGTTTCAGAATATGCATACTTCCAGCATTATCCTATTTATTTTCATAACTATGATCTCTCATGCAATATTTCAAATTTTCTTAAGATCCATTGCCTTATGTGGCTCGGTTTGATATTGTGTTGTTTGTGGCATACATGGAAAAATATTACTTTTTTGCTATATGTTTATATTTCAGTGCATTGAACAAAAAATCAGTATTACTCAAGCTCTTAACATTGCAGCGCATGGTTTTCTTCGAAATTCCTATTCAATAGTCCACAGATCGAAGATAGGAATAACAAATCCTTAGATTTAGAAATTGGAAGAAGTTCAGTTAATTTAGAGATATAAAAGATAAAAAAAATATGTAAATTCAAAATATTATATACGTTTATTCCTTTAGATAGAAGTGTTTCAAAGACCAATTCATCTATTAAACGTTATGTAATTACCGCTGATATAAAAAAATTAATTCGTTGAAATCTTAGGTAATTTATTGTTCACTGTACTACACAGACTTTTCTTTTTTGCACATACTGAGTCTTTCGAGTTTCAAAATATTTTAGAAAAAAAAAAGAACAATTTGTAAAACAATAAGTTGTCAGATGAGTATCAGATATGTCAGATAGGTAAAATAACCGGCAGCAGTTTTCCGTCAAATCAAATTAAACGTAAACTTTACGGTTAGGAACATTTATTTACCTTTACGGTTCTGAAACAATTCATAACTGGTATGGCTAAGAAACCATACTCTCAAAATTATAGGGTATTGTAACCGTCTACGCCTTGGACGGACATATATATATATATATANATAAAAGCACTAATTGTAAATTATTCCATAATAAATCGTAGTAATAAATCTCTGATCCGTAATAAATCCATGGTGGCTTCCGAGTGCACGTGCTTTTTTAATATATTTATACTTATGTAATTCGCAATAACTTTAGTTATAACTAATGATTTCAATGGTTTTAATTTAAATAAAATCAATAATATCAATTTTTGATCGAGTTTAGCAATTAAAAATGGCTGTGCCTAAAATTTCAATCATTATGTAACAGTTATTTTCATTTTTTTAATTTATTTTATATTATTATTTATTATGGCATTTAATATTATTTTTTTAATATTTGCTGTAGTAGTTACAGAACTTCGAAATAAGAGTCACGAGAATTCAGCGATGGAATTTTTAAAATTAAATAATTTATTAATATATTCCTTTATTTTATTTATTTATTTTTTAAAGTTGACATTTCAATGTTACTTACTTCCTATCATAGTGCGTATTTATTAATACTTTATTTATTTTTTAAAATCTATCGTCATTTTCAGAAAAAAATAATTAAAATAAACATAGCAATAGCGTATAAAATGTTTCAGAGAGTAATAAAAACGAAGTTTTCCAGCTGTTTCATTGTAAAAATCAAGGAAAGTGTAGAAACTGGATGATTAACGAACTGTTCAATCTATTGATAAATGTTGGTACGAATTTTAATATCTTCGATATTCGATCGAGTTGATGATATAAAACTTTTTGCTAAAAACCTATGGTCAAACCATTAGACTGATTAGAAGTGATCATGTTGAATCGATAAGTCTTTATATATATATATATATATCATGAAGTTTCATTGGTTTATCTAGTGGAGCCATCTATCGTGCGAAATGAGAATAGAAAGACGAGATTTTTGTGTTAAGCAGCTCTGTAGTGCTGCCAACTATGCGTGAATGAGAGTTTTGCATCCTGATATATCAAAATTACCACTTGAGAAGTACAGGACATTTGAAAACCATCATCTGTTGAAGGAACTAAAGCAATATTGTGGTGACAACGCTGGGACTTGAACCCTTGTTCAGCCAGTCACGAGATACCCTCTGATAGATTTACCCTCTCGGCTAAACTATGTACCCAGATGCAAGGAACTAAGTTACTTCATAATAAGCTTAGTTGACCGATGAAATTCTGGTATTACAGTATTAAGGGAAATTAGACAATATACGATTTTTCTCACAATTTACAATTTGAATATTTTCTTTTTTATGGTTAATTTACTGGTTTGGGTGAATATGGAAAAATTATAATTAAATAAATTGATATTTTACTTTTTCTGAAAAAAATTATCAGTGTGGGTCGATTAATTTTTTATTATAAACAAAACGTGTTCTGCGAAAATGCTTTGTACTAAATCGAAGTAAAGCATCTCGATAGAAGACGTGTTTTTAAAACAAAAATGAATAATCTTAAATTTTGTGCTTGTGACTTTTTAAAGATGCGAATTAAATTTTTAACTCTACATCACAATTAGTTTGATAAATTATTGCAATGCATGGCAGAAAATTATGGTTATTCATATTTACTTTCATAGTTTGAAACGCGTCTTATTTCCCCAATTATCAAAACATTTCTAGTCTTATTCAACATTTCTTTAAAATATCATAAATCTAAACGTATGCAAAGACTCTTCATGAATACTGAATTACTATCATTACATTAGAAGATATTTCACTTGCATTCATCAAAGTTCCATATAATTCATGGAATAATATGGCATTGCACCAAATCTTTATAAAGCAGTTAAATTTATATTTTACAAAAGCATTTGGGAAATATTCATAAACTTGGTATCTTTAAGAGTATTTGGTTAAGTTTGAGAATTATAATACTTATGCATATTATTTAACACGGGAAGAAAATATCTTTATAATATGAACATCAACTCGAAATTAACTCGCAATCACAACATTTCTAGCATTATTTATTAGATTTGATTCATTATGTTGGGTTAATTAACAGAATTAAAATTAAAAATATAACAAAAAGTTTAAAAACTAGGCAAGAAAAAAGAAAATATACATTTCGCTCACATGCATAAACAACATCAATAAATATTTTTGTCCGGTTTTAATTCATCGAAATTTTTAATATCACTTAATTTTAAATTTGTAGTATTTTTTTTATTAATACATTGCTTTAAATATTTTCAAATTGAACAATATGCTACGAGTTATAGTTTTATTATTAATTAATTTAGGGAAAAAAGTTTATTGGTTATTTGCTTGAAAAATGTGTTAAAGCTTAAAATTTTCTGCAATTTAGTTTTCTTGGTGAACTCTAAAGAATAATCCAAGATAGAAATATTCATTATAATGAAAATAAAGTTAATCTTATTATAGTTTGTTTAATAAACATTAGTTTTTCTTCTTGCTGTTAGAGACATTTTAATGCTAATAGAGATTTTTTACAAAAATGAAATATTCTAAATGCTTATTTATAATGCACATTTAAAATACGTAGTTTCCTCAAAATAAGGTAAGAATAAATATTAAAGATAATAATGTTACGATAAATTAATAACGTGGGATTCATTAATGGACAACGTAGAACGCTTTTTCTGAATTGTCTACAATGAATAAAACATTATTTCGAGATCTACTTCAAAAATCCTACAAAATAAATTTAAAAAGTGGAACTAGTTGAAAGGAATTAAAAGTAATAACACATCAAATTATAATCGAGAAAAAAAGACTTGCTCACTATGTGGAATGAGAATTAGAATATTTGTTTTAATTAACATTTATTAATACTAATGGTATGCTAATACAAATGGTGTAATTAAAGAATAGAAACGCCAGTAAGAATAAAGTAGCTAGGTAATATAAAACTAATATTCCACATTGAAATCTGATTTATTAATGTTAATTGAGTGCTGGGAAAAAATCGTTGTATGTTTAAGTGAAAGCTTATTACTAGAAAACTATTTATCTTNGAGGGCCTGGATGGAGGGTCTCTTTGGAAATTTGTCCTGAAGTTCCGTTGAACCTGTGTATCTGATTTCGTCTCTATGAACCATGAGACGCATTGAGCTTTCTGTTGTGGTGTCCACATCCTCACTTATAACTTTTCAGCCTATTGAAAAAGAACTTTATTAGTTGCAGTAATACATGCAAAAGACAGAATAAAAATATCTTGCTTATGTTCGAAGTCATGAATTTTTGAAGTTGTAAAGATAATTTTGGAACACCCTGTATATTAGATTAAATCACGAGTATTGTTCAGAGAAAAATACGTAAAAAATTTTTTGACTTCCTTAAACGTTAAAGCCTTTCTTAAGCATATAAAAAATTTTATGTAAAATCTACAGTACATTTATGATACAATGAGTGAATATAGGCAATATCATACAGTAGTTTTAATCGATTTATTATCTTTTTTATTAGAATTGTCGTTGAACAGCCGACCCAATTTTTTTGGGTTTATGACTACTAATGTTCAACTCCGTAGCTTTGTAATTTTGAACCTAATCCATGAGATGAGGAAACTCCTAAATCATGTATTGGGAGAAATTTGCCTTCGTAGAGGACTTCTTGATGGAACTAACCCGCATTTGCGTTACATGGAGCGGAAAATCATGAAAACCTCCCATGGTGAGCTATACGGTAAGGGGACTCTAACCCACGATTCGTCAACCACTGAGGATATTTACATCAGCGGTGTGGTCGGTGCAAGCTGTATCTGGAATTCGTATCGACCAGCCATCACAGGGATTCGAAATCGGTTCCCCTCATTGGGAGGATAATGCTCCTTCCAATGAGTTATCAGGGTTCGTTAAATCCAGTTAGAAAATTCTATGGTTTAAAGTTAGTCAGTAATTATTAATGGGAAACAACTTCGAAAAATATTTAATTTAAAATCTGATTAAACGCTTGACTTAATACTAATAATATTATTATTTTTAGCATTTTAACCAACTAGTAGAGTGACGTCTTTTTACCTACTGTTTTCCCGGCCGACATTTCATGTTATTCATTGAGAAAGTTGTCAATTGGGGAGAAATTTCTATTCCAAATTGTCTATGCGAGTAACACTCAATCGGTTTGAGAAAGATAAATTGAAAATAATAAGAACATTGTAATCTGTGGCGAAAGCTTATTTAGAAAGAAATAGGGCAGTTTCTTAGAGGAAATTATTTACAGTAATCATTTTCACTCTAAAATTACTAAAAAGGCTGGTAACAGTTAATTCATCCAATCAAACGTTAAGTTTACTGTTAGGAACATTTCTCTTCATTAACGGGCTTGAAACTATTTACATTTGGTATGGTTAAAAATAATCGTAAATACGAAACTGTATGGTTTTGTAATTATTTACAACTAACATGGTATCAAAACTGCTAAACTATAGTTTAATTGGACATTGGAGAAAGGTTATTGTTGCACCCCTGTAATTCGAAATAATTTATTTTGGATGTTTTTTCGGGCTTTAAAAATTGCGCGCTCAGCATTTTCTGTAAAAATTTCACATTGGGTAATGTCATTTTCATTTTCGTCATTCGTAAAAAGAACATGGATTTCATTATCAATCGTTTTCATTTCATTTAAAATAGTTGTTAAACGACTTACCGCATATTCCCCGGGTTTTGACACCAGATGTTAATTCTCGTAAACGTAATTAAAACACAACTTCAGTATATTTTGAAAATAACAACATCTACCTTTTTTTACAAACGACTACTAACAAAAGTGTTGCCATGCAGAGTCAACTAAGTTCTTTTATTTAATCTCGTTACTAGGTTAATTACAGGAGTGCAACAGCTGCGATACTTCTGTGCTGAGACTAATATTCCTATGTTCAATGCAACATTGTGGAGTAATTCCCAAGTAGTTTTGGGTTGGATTCGCAGTGACCCAAATAAATGGAAGACATTTGTTTGCAATCGAGTAACGGAAATTGTTTCTCATACTAATCCTTCCCAATGGAGACATCGCCCTGGAAAGGACAATCCTGGTGATATATTATCAAGAGGTACTTCACCATCAACGCTAAGGCATGTAGAAATCTGGTGGCACGGTCCTAAGTGGTTAATCAAACCTTAAAACTGGCCTGATTCTAAAAATACTTATGAAGATTACACTAACAACTTAGAATTAAAGAAGAAGAAGAAAGTGCAGACTCTTCACACTGTCTCTACTCTGCCAATTATCAATGCTGGAAACTACAGCTCTTACTTTAAATTGTTACACGTGGCATCTTGGATTTTTCGCTTTATTCACAACTGCAAAACACAAGAAAAGATGGTTGGTGAATTGAATGCCACGGAACTGAATCAAGCTTGCAACTATTGGATACAAATCGTTCAGAAGGAATCTTTTCCTTTAGAATACGAAGCCATGTCGAAATCAAAGTCACTTCCCACGAACACAAAAATAGATAAATTCAACCCACTTTTTGACAACAACTTAATACGTCTTGGAGGCCGACTACAATTTTCTGACTTATCAGAATCGGAAAAAAATCCCATCTTATTGGAAGGCTCTCACCCTTTTACAAGCCTGCTCATACGCCACACACACTTAAAAATGCACCATCTAGGAATTAGGATTGTGCTTTCTCAGCTTCGTTCTAAATGGTGGATATTAAGAGCAAGACAAGCCATTAAAAAGGTCATACACACTTGCCTTCCTTGCAAGATACTGAAGCAAAAGCGTGGTGAACAGATAGAAGCTCCATTACCCGCTGAAAGAATTTAAAAGTCGACCCCATTTGAAACAACTGGAATTGACTTTGCCGGACCCCTCTATGTTAAAAACGAAAAATTGGTTAATTACAGGCGTGCAACAGTTATGTTAGACTTTTCATAAGGTAATGGACACTGAAATTAATCCTGTGGTTGAGTTGTGTAGTGCCAGATGAACTGTTGTATTTAGCTTAATTCAAATCGCGAGAAATGAAAATGCTAGATATTTTTGATAAGCATCTCCGGCGTGCTGTCATCTGCGTGTGAAAGAGAGTTTCGTATTCTTATGGTTCAGGGTCAATAAATTACACTGTGCAGAATACTGGTAACTTTTGATGTGTTGTAGATATTGAAGGGATATTGCGGTGCCTAAGCTGGTGTTCGATCTCCCGTTCAGCTAATCATGAGTTTGTCAGATTAGCCCTCTCGTCTGCAGTATGTACCCAGCTATAACGAAAAAAATATGGCTTCAAAAGAAGGACTTAGTTTAAAAAGATGAAATTCTGGTTGTGTTTAATGGAATTAAAAAAAAACAGTTCAGAAAAAAATTTATATTTTATTTTACTGTTATTATTATTTTACTGTTTTGGTTGAACATGCAAAATGAGAAATTTATTTTTTAAACTGTTGTTCCGAGAAATTTTTAACTGTGCAGCATAAACACATTAAGAATTTATAAAAAATTTAATGAATCAATGAAATTTTAAAACTTGTTAGGTTTTGATTTACATATTCTATGCTTTAGATTCAAATTACCAGGACGAAAACAGCTATACATACTTTTCGCTAATCTCTGGGGTTACCTATTATTTGCAATAAAAAAAGCTTCACATTTTCCTCAATTGAATAAAGCATAAATATTTAACAATTGTTTTAATACTTTAAATCCTAGAATAGTAGAGTTTTTTCTATGAAGTGTGAATTTATGCCGCACAAAAAGTTCATATTCATTTAAAATAAAAATAATTACAGGATAATTTTTGTATATATTAAACTTATATTAATTTTACAATAGTTGGAGATTTTCTGAGACTAAGTTAAATATGTTTCGATATTCGAATGTCATAATATTAATCTATTCAGAGTACAAATGAAAAAAATAACCCTTGCAAAGAAGTACACATATTGCAAAAATCACTTAGTTCTTTGATTTAGCATAGTTTATAACTTTCGCAATTTAAAATTTAAAAATAAATATGCTCTAAATAGCTGCTTAAATTTAATACCATTTTAAAAATAGGCATTCATAAGTTTTTTTTCTTCACCCAATCAAAATACTGAATGCATAATTTTACTTTAAGTAGAAAACGTTTTGTGCATTAATACAATTCGAAATTATAAATTTCCCCCATTTTTTTAAAAATTTTAATTGATTTTCGAAATCAATGGTAAAAAGAGCAATATTTAAAATTCACATAGTTTCGACTCTCTTCAAAGAAGTTGCAACATTTTTTTTCAACTTTTTATTTATGTTTGAAATCAAACACGAAGTACGATTAATTAAATAGTATTCAAGCAAACTATAAAATTTAAATTTTAATAATAATTTAATTCTTTATTTCTGAACCTAAAATTAAAAAGAAAGATTGATTTATTTTAAGATAGCACACACATTCTTTATACGGTCATTTGGGATTATTTAGGCCACAGTTGAAACTTAAAATATTTCAAATGTGTAATTTTAGCTCGCTGATTTTAGTAACACTTTTTTGAACGTTTTTGATATTTTTTTCCTTATACTATAAGTTTTTTTCTCTAAATGCAGTTTTTAACACTTTGTTAATATTTTGGTTTTAAGATAAATTTATAAGCCTTTAGTCATATTTAAAATAATTTCGTTATAAATATCTATGATTTATATGTTTAGTTAATAAACGCGCAATTTTAAGTTATTCCGCTTTCAAAAATTTTAAAAATAATCTCATGCGTTTGTTATATGGTGAATTATTTTCTTTAATTATATTTACATTTTAATTTTTTCTTTGTTTTAAGATCCATTTCTTTTTACTTCACGGGATGATAAAAGTTACCATTTTTTTCCGAAAGCTGCCTCCTGTTAAACTCTATGATTAAACTGGAAAGGTTAGGTTCCTGAAAAGATCTAGAAAAATTTAACTACTTTCCACTTTAAGGAAATTTAAAATATTTCTATTTTTTAACCAGCTGAATACATACATTTTAGGTTAATTTTCAATTTCTTTCGTTTTTTAATTAATAGAGTAAATGATTTATAACTGAAAACTCATTCGATAGAGCAAATGATTTAGAACTGGAAACATATTCATTCATGTTGTTATAATTAGATGTAACATATTACATGAGTAATTTTGCAATTCCATTATATTCTTATCCTTAAAATGCATAGCAGAAAATCAGTTCACACTTTCCTTTTTTTTAACTAATTTTTTGAACCCTTAATGGGTAAAATATTGTGAGTCGTTGCTTAAAACATTACTATATCATAAATGTCAAAATCTGATTTTTACTTTTACCTAATATCTCAACTATCTAAAAATATAACGTAAAAATTGCTTTTTACCCTTTTTTCACTAATAAAGGATTTCGCAATAATTTATTTCAGAGCTTTTTCTCTATCTAACATGAGTCAGATATTGAATTTTTGCTGTTAGTCTAATTTATCCCATTAATAGGGGAAACTTAGAGCAACATCTTTCGTACATTTTTATCTTTAGTTCCTTAATACAAATGTTTCAAAAATCTTTCATGGAATGTTTCATAAATAGATTCCATTTGTCGATCCAATTTATACAGCGATTAATAATTTCTAAAGTAAATACTTTCTAATTGGCAATTTTATTTGTGAAAATTTTATCTAATCCTCTAATAAAAATNTATCATAAATGTCAAAATCTGGTTCTTACTTTTACCTAATATCTCAATTATCTAAAAATAAAACGTAAAAATTGCTTTTTACCCTTTTTTTACTCATAAAGGATTTCGCAATAATTTATTTCAGAGCTTTTTCGCTATCTAACATAAGTCAGATATTGAATTTTTACTGTTAGTCTAATTTTTCCCATTAATAGGGGAAACTTAGAGCAACATCTTTCGTACATTTTTATCTTTAGTTCTTTAATACAAATGTTTCAAAAATCTTTCATGGAATGTTTTATAAATAGATTCCATTTGTCGATCCAATTTATACAGCAATTAATAATTTCTAAAGTAAATACTTTCAAATTGGCAAAGGATTTAAATGGAAAAGTAGCTCACAAACTAACTCCATACGATGGTACCGTGAAAATTTTATCTGATCCTCTAATAAAAATTTCACATTATTTCATTTCTAGAATGAAAATAATGTAATTTTTATTATTTATATATTTTACAAAAATTTAATAAATTCTAAAGTAGGTCTTCAAAAAAAAAATGATTTTACTTTCCCCGTGTTAATCTTTGGTGAATTATGCATTCATAATTTTCTTATTTATTCAGTATCTAATTAGTATTTTTGAATATTTGATTCAAAAACATTATTCAAGAAATTCAGTATCTAATAATTATTTTTAAATTTTATTGAAATTTATTAATATGAATATTTTTAAATTTTATTGAAAATTAAATTTTATTCACTGAAATACATTTCACTGAACTTAGTTATCGAGTTTTAAATTCTAAGTCTGTAAGTTGCTCTTTTTTAAAAACTTTTTTAAAGTTTAAAAAAGTTTTTTAAAGTTCAAACTTCAAAATGTCTTACAAATGAAAAAAAAAAATAACATGAAGTTCAATGGAGTTAATTTCAATAAATAAAAAGAAACGATGTTAATTAAACATATTAATTAGATTATGAATAAAAGAGAAAATTTCGATCATATTATCACCTTGGTTAACAGGCACACCGGAACACATTACTGTGAACTTGAATTATTTTTGAAGGTAAACCAAAATATTATCACCTGTAAAATTTTACTTAACAGTATGAAGTCTCACACTATGTTTCTTACAACGAAAAAACTATTTTTTAATATTAATTGTATGATGTTTATTTACATTAATCTTATTAATATGATATTTTTTACAACGAAAAAGGTCTATGTTTTAAAAATTAAGACGCATTAATATATTTTCAAAAATAAAATTGCTACTAAAATTATACATGTCTCTTCTTTAACTAAGTATTGTAGCTTTTAATATAATTCGGTTTATTTTAATTAGAAATTGAAGTTCTAATTCTGCAAACGAATTTTTACTTTCCAAGAAGTCCTTGATTTGTTACTTTCTTGTATTAAATTCAAAACTTTTCGACATAACAAAACAGTAATTTAGTCGTATTTCCTTTTTAAAACTACATTAGATTTGTTTTAAACATCTAGCTGAACAAAGTTAATATACTTAAATAACAAGACTTTATTTATTATTTATGCATTATATATGATTATAACTGTTTTAGGAAAATACTAAAAACGTAATTATTTAGCATTAAGCAAACGTAGTTCATACATAACTAAAATATTTGAATAAAAAGTTATTCAAGAAATAGTTGCTCCATCCATTTCGAAAGAAGTCTTAAACAATAAATTGTACGCAACATCTATTTCAAGCATTAGTAAAGCCGATTTTATGTTCGTAATTACTTTGTTTAAACTCGTTTAAGTAAAACTTTTTTCTTACTTTTGAAAAAGAACTGTAAACTTAAGAACGAAACAAATCATGCCTCAATTACTTTTGCGTTATCTATGTTAATTAGTTCCTTTAACTATATTTTCAAATATTAGTGATAGTTTAATAGGATTTCAAGTTATTTGAATTTAAAAGTTCAACAGGATTTTAAATTAATTCAAAAAGTAATCGAAATTCTAAAAAATAGGAATAGATTTTAATTTGATTTCTGAAAGAAATGTAAATAGATTTCAGAGAAATTAATTATAACCACAATGCTTGGGACTTTTTAATAGTGTATGCTCGGATTTTAAAATAAGAATAATTCAGATATCTGAAATATATAATACATGATTATACGAGACAGAATGTATTTTAAAGTGCTATGTTTTTCTTTAATTGTACAGAATATGAGTTTATTAAGAGAGAAAAAAGAATTTCGATTTTGGTTTTTAAAATTCCTGAATATCCAAAATTAATTTCACATGAATAAATAACGTAACATTAACTTTACTTGAATTATGTTAAATAGCATTTTTTGTCTTGAAAATAAAGACCCACGTAAAAAACTTTTTTTAAAAACTATTATTTTTGAGGGAGATTTAAATTGGAAATTAGGATTTTATTCCATATTTCCTTCCCAATTTAATTATAGAATAACACTAACAACATAAAAGTTGTAAAATCTGATTACGTTACGTGTTTTTTTTCCATTTGCTTAAAAAAATATGCATTCTTTATATACTTTCATGGCATATTTGAATTATATTAATATGAGTTACAGTCTTATTGTTTTGGATTAATTTAAAAATTACGAAGACTATCCATATTGATAGTAAAGATTTTTTAAAAATGTTGTAGACTTTTATTTTTGTTTGTTACCATGGTTTCAAATTGCAGTATAAATAAAATAAATGACACATAATTTTGACGTAAATCATCATCAAGCAAGACTTATAAAAATGATCTCCACTTTATATTGACATAGTGATAAATCAATATTCAGAGCTTATTTCACTCTTAAAACATCGCTTATAATATTTTTTACGTATTTCAAGGAATATTATGCAAAATAAATTCATGATTATTTTCTAAATAAAACGCTTGAGTGTGTGCAGACATACAGTAAAGAAAAAAATTGTTTAAATTATTTATTCCCTTGCTGTAAGAATAGCTTTATATTGATTATTTCCTTTAGCATATATATATAAGCATGCCTATATCACTTTATTTATAAATTTAAATTTTGTGCTTCTGTAAATACTCTAAAAACTCGAGAAATTGTAAACCAATTTGCAATTTATTTTTTCTCCAGTTTGCACATTTTCAAGGAGTGATTCAAAAGCAATCAGCTCTTTTCTGTTAAATGTATATTGTAATGGGTATTGAAAAATAAGAAATCTATTGAAGTTGATCGCTATAGATTAAATTTCACTTACTATCTATCTATCTATATATATATATATATATATGTTGTTTTTCAAATTTCTCTTATGAAAATATTGCTAGTTCGAAGAATAAGCAAATAAATTCAATTAAATTTGTAATGTATTGTTGTCCATTTGCCTAAATCGCTTAGTATATATATATTTTTTAAATTAGTTTATTTTTTAAAAAAAATATACTAAAACTCTGCAGTTCTGTTTGCAAGGTTTTTACGGTTCCGATAAATTTATTATAGTGGTATTAAATTGACGTTGTACAAATTTAGATTTATTAAAATCCCTTAATGCTCTAAAAACGAAGAGATGCCTGAAGAGTTACAACTATAATATAGCAATCCCAGAACTTTTCTCCGTAACGATTATGATTAGTGTTTCATAAGAAAAAGTAGGAACGAGATTCCTTATTCAGCTGTAAAATTTAGTTCAACATTGAAAAAAAGAAATTTTTATTATTTCCGTTTTCTTAAACATGCCTCACGAGCTACATCCCTTTTCTGCTTTGGAGCTATTTAAATTTCCTTAAACACGCATTCCGAACTGTGTCCACATTTTTGAACACCCATATCGGGGTCTGTGTTAACTATAAAGCTCACTGACGAGAAGTATTTTTTTGAAACTTTACTGAATTCCGTACTTCTGGTTGGATAATTGCTTTTAGTAGGGGAGAGTGGGGTCAATTGTAACAGGGTACGAGAGCAAAAATTTCGAGGATCGGGTTCTAGATTTGGTTCCCAGGTGGTGCACAAGGTGTATTTAATAAATCTACATGTACACCCCTGCTAGCAACCATTTTTATGTACTTTTAAAAGAGCTACATGACAAAAGATATTTTCACGCTACGTAAGTACTTTTTTTGGTATTAGAATATTATATTGTAGCAAATTAATTTTGTTTAAACAAATAAAAATTAGTAACCGAATATGCAAGTGGACACCTTAATTAACATTTCAAAAAAAAGATTAGTTTTGGTTATTACCTAGCTTTGTTTTTAACAAATGAAGCAGAAATGGCGTCTTGGGGACGATTGTAACAATAAGTAGAGGGACGATTGTAACAGCTGAAAATAAATAATCGTACGTTTACAAACCATTACTTAACTCTTTAAGAACCACCAATAGTTTTCTATATCATTTATATTATGTTGCATGTGCAGTATTTTATTTGTCACCTTTCACAGCATAAATTGAAATTTTTAACCCCTTAAAGTTAGAAGTTTAACCCTTTAGGTCTCTGCTCATTATTATTTTTACTTCTAAAATATAACTACTACTTTGATCAATAAAAAATATATCACAACTATGATAATATGTATAATTAACTGTGTTTTAGTTGAATTTATGAACTGTTACAATTGACCCTGTAGGTGGGACAATTGTAACAAGTGCACTGCTGTCAAAAATTGTTAATAACTAGTATAATAACATTTAAAAGAAGGCATTTTTTTTCTAGTAGAGGATAGTCTACTTTACTCGTCTGTCAATTAATACTAATAATATATTAGATTTTTTGTTAGTTAAAAATAGTTAAGTAAAAAATTTTGCAATTGACCCCACTCTCCCCTACTATTCATGAGCGAAAAAGTAAGATAATAATGCAGATCATGCTCATTATATATACCACAATTAAGGATATATCAATTTGGTGTATAAATGAAGAATATTAGTAATTATTGTGATGTTTCAAGTACCGATCAATACAATATTAGCATAATAGTTATTACCGTACTTCACTGGTAATACTGGTTTCATCTATGATAACTTCGCAATTTTTTACTGCCCGATAAAAATGAAATAGTAGCAATCTTTCTCTTTTGAAAGATATAAGAAGAAAAATATATATGATATAACAAAGAAAAGGAGCATTAAATTAAAATTGTATTTAAAATTTGATTAGAATTTCAGCTGCGTCATTAAACATAAGGAGCATGAAAGAGGCTAGGTACTTTTCGGTTAGCCCGGCTAAAGGAAATTCACTTATTTTTCTTCCATTTTTTTATTTATTTAATTAATTATTTTTGTTTCACAACGTATTTTTTATTCTTAGTTTATTCACTGTTTTTTAATTTAGTATTCTTATTTTTTTGTTTACAAAAAACAACAAATAAAAAAAAAATTGGCGATGATCTAAATTTTTTTTGGCAAACTTTCACTTGCGCCCTGCTATTCGAAAAGTACTGAAGGGATATTCTGACATTTTGCACACAAATGCAAATTTGAACGTAAGAAGATAAAATATGAACTAAAATAATGAATTAAACAATCTAACCCTAGAAACACTCTCTTTAATGCTTTACTCATGGTAATTAATTAAAGATATCTAAATGAAAATGACTTAAGCTTAAATTAGATGTTGGTGCTATTTTTATTAATAAATGTTGTTATTTAGTTGCTGATGTTTTTAAACGAAATTTTGTTTTTCATGCTTATGATTTTTTATTTGACTCACATTTTAGTTTTCCGTTCTTCGTAACCAGCTCATAAATTTTTTAAGTTGTTTTTAACAATCTACATACAAACGCATTAGTTTTTTATATAATAAGATATATACTCTTTATATAATTATAATCTAAGTATCAATACAAAAACTGAAACAAAGAACAATACTTATGACGTATTTGTTCTATTTATAGGTTAATTTTCTCTTTAAAGGCTTCTTTTTAATTAAGTCCTCAATTTTCTGTTTTCTGTAGAAATAAAGATTAAAAATACTATAGCTTAATTTCATGAAGAATTCTATTTTTCATGCAATAAAAGAATTACTTAAAGAAGTAAGTAATTTTGCAATATAGAAAGCGGCTTTGATTTTGAATAAAAGCTTTTTGATGTAAATTAAATATTAGAAAAATAAACAGGAAAAACAATTTTTCAATTTAAACTAGTAACTTTTTGAAACTGCAGATAGTTTTTATTTTTATTCGGAAAGGAATAATATTTTATATTTTACTTTTTTTAAATTTAATTCTGTTTCTTTTGAAATCATTCCCTAGATTTGTTGTACCAAGTTTATTATTTGTGTAAAAGCTTTTCAAAGGAAAAAATATCTAAATCAATTGGATGAAATATCCAAAACAACTAAATTTTTTTGGACATTAAAATTTAATTAATAATTTAATAATTATTTTATTATTATTAAAAGTGATTATACTTGGATTTGTTTCAAATTCAAATCTCAATTAAAATAATGAAAAAAATTAACGAAGAAAGTTAAATCATTTATATATATATACATATATGTATTTTTTAAATTAAATGTAAAAGTTAATAATAAATTAAGGAAGACGTTGATGTTTGGAAACTTAAAACTATAGATACAATAGTTTCTTTCTTCACATTATTACGAGACGGAATTCGCATCTTTTGAAACAGGAAGGCTACACCGGCAAAGTAAATGATATGCAGTAACATTCATATAATTTATCTTGCCGGTATATATATATAAGATATATATATATATATACACCGGCAAAGTAAATGATATGCATGTTACTGTGAATGTCCGAAATATTTATTACATCTGATGTGATATTAATTTACTCGCGGATATAATTATATTTATTCGATATTTTAATATTACTGACGATAGATTAGAAGAAACATCAGTGTTTGGAGTATCGGGCAAATATATACCAGACAGTTGCCCTTGACTTTAAAAAAAATCAATGTTGGGTATACCGGGCAAATGTATACCGGGCAATGGTTTGTTAAGATCAAGCGCCCTTGCCCGGTATACCCTACACTGATTTTTTTTAAGGTCAAGGGCCACTGCTCGGTATACATTTGTCCGGTATACCCTACACTGATGCTTTTCTAAGGTCAAGGGCCACTACCTGGTATACATTTGCCCGTTATACCTTACACTGACGTCTATTTAGGGTCAAGGGACTTTGCCCGGTATACGCTACACTGATGGTCTTTTAAGGTCAAGGACCACTGCCTGGTATACCCTACACTGATGTTTTATTAAGGTTAAGTGCCATTGCCCGGTATACCCTACACTGATATTTTTTTTTAATTTCATATCATTGTATCATATCAAGTATCATTGCGTGGTATATAATTGCCCGATACTCAAAGCACTGATGTTTCTTCCGAGCTATAGTCAGTTGGTATTAAAATATCGAATAAATGTAATTATATTCACGAATAAATTCATATCAAATCGGATGTAATAAATATTTCGGACACTCACCAAAGCGACTGTGTGATTATCAACATTCACCGGTGAAAGTCAACAACCACCGATTTCAGTCATTCACAGTAACAGGCTCATCATTTACATACTAACCTCATCAGGACGATTATTTCATACTTTTCCAGTAACATATATAAATAT
>NC_092204.1:34343901-34355727 GCF_043381705.1 Parasteatoda tepidariorum
TATATATATAAAATATTTGACTATAAAATTATGGTGGACTAATAAAATTTCGTCAATGCGTTTGTCTGCGTAACATATTTAATTGATTAAAATGTTAACGTCAAAGGTTAAAGCAATTAAAAGAATAGCAATTTCAAATGTAAAATACTGGTACATTTAAAACCGGTGTAACGACCATAAATTTGAATGCAAGCATGCAAATGCGAATAAGCCTCCAATGGATCCCATCGCATGTCGGGGTACATGGCAATGAGACTGCCGATGTGCTCGCTAAGAATGGCTGTGATCTTCCTATGGACAGTTTGAACCATCTTACTCCCACTGAGATGCACTCCCTGGGAAAACATCGTTTGCTTCCAGTGTGGCGTCGTACTCCATTCCATCAGTGGTATGCTGGCAACCGCCCTGACCTATCATTAACATTCTGTGACCCTCGGCCTTTCCAATCGGCCATGGCCTGATTTCGTAGTGGCCATCTTAAGTGTTTAAGGTTTCAAAATGGGGAGAAGACTTTCCAACCTTGTCCCTGCTAGTCCTGATCACCTTCTTTTTTACCTTGGCGCTTCTTTTAAGCAGCTGCTGGTTGATTGGGACTTTCTGCAGATATATGGGGAACTGGCGAGACGGGGCCTGCTGGACCTGATCTAGGCTTTCCTTCTCCAGGGGGATGTGCAACAACAACAACAATGCGAATGAATTGTGACCAGAATATAGATCTGAATATTTCTGTTTAAAATTTAATTAGAAATTTACTTAATATTTAATTTATTACTTACAGTGTATTTATTTTATACGAGAAAGAACTACAAAATTTCTTAAAATGTCGCGATCAGAAACTTCAAAAGAACTATTGAATGTATTTTTTTTAAATGTATGCCAAAATATGCATTTTTGCCAAATTTTACTTTAAAGAGTATTGTATTTTAGGGTTCAGTAGTTTTTCTCAAACCTATACTTAAAAGCAGAATCGAGATTAACCGACAATTATTGCTAGAAATTAAAATGGTAAGTATACTTTTTATAGTTCACAGTTTACTGTTATTGCTGTAATTATTAATAATTTAAGCTGAAAAAAATTAAAATAAGAAATCTAAATGTTTCAAACTGAATAATGTGCCACAAATTTGGGTAGGATTATAAAGCTATAATTATGAAACTTTCCAACGTGCATAACAAGATATAACTATAGTCGTGGTAAACAGGGATAAGAAATCTAAATGTTTCAAACTGAATAATGTGCCACAAATTTGGGTGGGATTATAAAGCTATAATTATGAAACTTTCCAACGTGAATAACAAGATATAGCTATAGTCGTGGTAAATAGGGATTATTTTTCAACACATGAGAGAACATATTTGAAAACATAATTGTAATCATTAATATCCTATTTTTTTCTTTTTCCACAATTTAATTTTTGCATTTATGTATTATTTTTTGTATTTTGTGGCATATAAATTGATTTGGGCGATTTATTAGTTTTTTTAATATGCAAAAATAAATAAACAGTTACTAAGTCGTTGTGTAAGATAAAGACATTTGTCTAAAAACCAACTTTAATTTTTAACCATCGTGTTTCAATATTTA
The DNA here is from genome assembly GCF_043381705.1 of Parasteatoda tepidariorum. Taxonomy (NCBI): domain Eukaryota; kingdom Metazoa; phylum Arthropoda; class Arachnida; order Araneae; family Theridiidae; genus Parasteatoda; species Parasteatoda tepidariorum. The sequence continues at coordinate 34,345,487 of NC_092204.1, forward strand.
TCATTTTATTAAATCGCATAAGGACATGTTTTACTAAATAACTTTTAAACTAATGATTTTAAATTGCTTTAAGTTTGAATAACTGTTATTTTTTCCATATTTATGAAAAATGTGTTTTATACAAAACCTTTGCAAACTAGCATCAATTTTTGAAAATTTGAACTAATTACGTTAAAAAGCTTTTGAAATAATATATATTGTTTAAACCGGCTGAACAAAATTATTTAAAAAATATTTTTTGAAATTTAAAAGTAATTTTAATTCCCTTTTGACTTTGTATTTGTAAAAGACAAATTGATTAGTTTTTTTCTCTCATTATTTTCTAATATTTTCGTTAGTATTAATATTAGGATTAAGTAGAGCAGACAATATTGAAAATGATGTAAAAAACGAACATTATTAAAAAGATAATTTTTTCAATTTAATTTCTAAACACTTATATAGATTTAAACGAACTACAAGCCTTTCAAATATTTTATGCAAAACTTTACTTTCACTTTTTGAAAAAAATTATGCTTAATAATAATGCTTTGCCCTGTGTAGAAAGCATTTATTTTAATTGCATAGTGAAAGATACAATTGAATTCCTATTAAGGTTATTTTTATTTAGGTTACAAGAATCTAAACGTTAAAAGTTTTTTTTGTAAATACTCGCACAGACAAATATCATGAACAAATACCTGTCATCAATATAATAAAAAAGTTGTTTAAATTGAGGTTTATTCTCATTGGAATCCACGATATTTTTCATATCTGTACTTCGAACTTTTTTTTTCTGCATTTGCATATAATTAAGACTTACACATCTCATTTCTTTAACTTAAAATATTTATTTGTTGAAAGTATTTTGAAAACTCTAAATTTACAATCTAATTTTTAGATCAAAGATTTGCAACATAGTCATGTAGTGCGCTTCATAGGAGCTATTGTGGATTTTCCACATTGTTACCTGGTTTCAGAGTATTTTCCTCGAGGGAGTCTTCAAGTAATTATGTTTGTCTAAATGTCTATGTGGTTGTCGTTTTTGTAATTTTATGCATTTTGTGACATCTCATGCTGAAGTTTCTACCGTTTTTTAATTATAAAATAAAATTAGCAAATTTTAATCAGAAGTAAAAACGATATCCTAAAACACTTGTAATCTCTATTAGATTTATTGCAGCATGGAGTAAAATTACCGTACTGTGTGGTACTGACATTTTAGATAAATGAAACCATTATTCTAGTAGTAAAATTGATTAAATCATATGGCACTTAAGATATAAATTTGGCAATTGTGCAATTCATATGGTAATGCCAGAAATTCCAGTTTTCAAAATTATAGTTCTGATTACCACATGTTTAGTATAAAATACAAAACTAAAAAGTAAATATTAACGAATAAATAGTATTTAATGCAATGCCCTAAGGTATCAAATTTTATCACAAATTATAAAACTATATTCTGCTGTTAATTTTATCAAAATCATTACTAAAGCACTTTGCAAAAAATTAGCGAGCTTTTTGCGTTCCCACACTGTTAGAATTTTCATTCAAAAATTATGATAAAATAACCAGCACCAGTCTGTCCATCCAATAAACCGTAAAGTTTACGGTAAGAAATTTTTTTTCACCTTAACGGTTTTTAACCATTTACAACTAGCAAAGTTTCAAAACCTTAAAAACGAAATTTAACAGGATACATAGGAGCTAAGCTATTCTTTAGGTGATGGGCATTAGAGATTGAATAACACAAATTGAGGAGTGCAGAACATTGGAAGCACTTAATGTATTGAAAATAATAGATAAATATTGTGGTGTCAATGCTGTGATTCGAACCTCAGTTCTATCGATCATGGGACTGCCAGATTAGTCCTCTTGGCTATAATATTTACACAGTTGAGAGGAACTAGGTGTCTTCATTAGGTGAGCTTAGTTCGTGTGATAAAATTCTAGTTGTTTAATCGTTTTAGGTGAAAACAGTTAACAAACTGTGTTTCCTCACGGTTAACAGTTTGATTACCATTTTATGTATGGTAATTTAACTGCTTTGTTTAAATATGGCTAAATAACTATTAAATAAATTACTGTCTAACCATTTTTCCCGAGAAATTTCCAACAGTGCATAGAGCAAGAAACACAGAAAATTTTACCATATTCTGGTAGTTTTGAAAATATTTTTTTTTTCAGTTTCGCAATTGGACAGGTGAATTTTTTGGAGATAAATCCAATTTATGTTTTGAATATTTTTCTTGCATATTGTTTCCATTAATATTTATATAAGAAAAAAATAGAAAACATGCTTTTTTTTCTTCCTTTCTCTAGGTAATTGTTTTCAGGTTTTTTGTTTCTTCATACATTTTACAACAACCTGTTGAAAGAAAACAAATCTCATTGAAAATAAGCAAATATAAAGAATACAAGAATTCATTAAATTAAATGATTATGCATAACATTTACACATTTATAAATTTATTGATATCAAAGACGCAATTAATTATAAAAAATTAAATAAATATTAAAAATTTTAAATTTGAAACAGATAAAAATTGAATAAATATGATTTATGCAGTTTGTTTGTTCCTTAAAAAATTAGATATTTCATATGGTTCATAAATAAATATTTGTTCCTTCCCCCATTTTTAGGATATTCTTGAAAATGATCAAATAACTTTAGATTGGATGTTCCGGTATTCACTGATGCATGATTTAGTGAAAGTAAGTTCAATTATATTCAAAAATTTTAATTTACACTATTACTAGTTTATTAATGTAACCTCATGAATAAAGTAGATGCAAATTTAGTATATTAGTAGGACATTTGCTGTCTCTTCTAGTATTGTTCGAGCTTTTGCTACAGGTTTGGATCATATTTTTAAACCAAACTAATGTATTATGTGGATCTCAGCATTAAAATCTTTTCGGTTTTCGATAAATATCTCAGCATTATATGCTAAGAAATTTATAAGCCTACAAACTAGTATTAAGCGTTATACTCCTTGAAACGCTATGGATTTTTAATAATGTTGCGCTCATAATATTCTGCTTCAAATTTACTAAATTAAATAATGCAGCATGCATTTTATTTCTCATTTTATTTCTAAATTCAAGCCGTTGTTTAATCATACAGAAATGTTTTCTAACCTGATAAACTTAATAATAATAAATAATCAAAATTAAAAGTTTATTAGCATTTCCAAAAATACAACAATCTAGAGTATAAAAGTGGTAGTTCATTTGGTAGTTTGGTAGAAAATATTTATAATACTTTATATTTCGAATATTGAATCAATTAACAAGATTTCTTTAAAAAGTTTACACATTTTATGTAAAAAAAAAGGCTTTCAAACCATTTAGGACTTTTATTTATTCAATAAATTGTAGTTTATCTAATCTAGTTAGTTTGTATAATTGAAGTTAATTTATCAGTTTACAAAGATATTAAAATTTTTAGGGAATGGCGTATCTTCATAGCAGTGATGTCAGATCACATGGAAATTTGAAATCATCTAATTGTCTTGTTGACAGTAGATTTGCTTTGAAAATCACAGACTTTGGATTGCATAGTTTGCGTGCTTTGGACGACAATGAAATAATGAACACCTTTATGCTCTGGAAAAGTATGGATCCAATTTAATATATTTATATATAGAGAATATTAATTAATTGAACACTTCATACAATATTGCAATAAAAAACGAAATTAGTAATGAACGTTTTTCTAATAATATTCTTGAGTGTCTTATAACAATTGATACCATATATTTAGGATGAAGTAGAGCAGACAATATTGAAAATNTAAAAGAAGGCTTATCAGGTTCAGCATCGCCAATATCTCATCTTAAAAGTCTTTTTTTTTCCTTACTTTTTAAAAAAAAATCCATTTACTCAGATTTTAAATTTTATTTTTAAGCAAACTTCAAACCAATTATTTCAAATAAGTTTACCTTAAAAAATATGAATGGAATTAAGTTATGCAGTAATTAAGATTTTAAGGGATTTAAATTGCAATTAATAAGCGTCTGACATAAAATTTCAGGCACATATTAAGAAGAAAAAAAAGAAAAAACTATTTTTCTTACTAAAAAAAAAAAAAAAAAATCAAAAGCTGTAAATAATTTGCAATATATTTTTATTGCACAAAATTTTCTAACTAATATTTACGAAACATTGTTTTATTATCAGTGAATGGCTTCAGGTTTACGTAAGGAATTTACAACGTAAGCTTACTTCTCTAACCTATAGAAAATGTCATTAAAAACAGTGTTTAAATTCGCAAATAGTAGAAAATATATATATATATATATATATATATTAAGAGTATTTAACGCAGTCTAGTTGAAGTCAATAAAAAGTGATTAAACAGACTTTTTCACTTAAGTTTGCATTAAAAAAGCATATGAACTATCAGAGAAAATGGAATGCTCCCATACTTAATAAAAATTCAAAAAAATAGAGGATTTAGATAACAAGCTGTAAATTGCAAACAGCATACATTGAAAGTAGCATTACTATATATCTTTCCTTAATGCACTATAAAAGCGGCAACTTACTAAATTTCGATATTATCGGCAAACTAATTATTCATCAAAAGCAATATTCCTAAATGGGACATACATTTCGTCTCAGTAAGTAATCCATGACATTCGGATCAAAGCAATACAACGACTTTCTCTTAATCCTGAGTATATCGAGAATGAGGAAGTGATTCAAGACAAATTGCATTAGCGTGTCTATGAGTTTCCCATCAATTGATACCCTGTTAGTCGTTGTGTCCTTTGCTTAATTTCTCAAACAAACATAGAGAATTGTAGCTTGCAGTTGGTTTGACACAGATTCCTCTATAGAGAAATGTCAAGGAAATTCAGTGTGTGCAATAATTAATAGTTCTAGTTCATATATCATATCGTTGGTGTAGTAATATTATATGTGGTATATAATATTACTCAATATTTGAAAATTTATTGTTTTTCTTTAAGCATGCATATTGTATCGTCTTAAAGTCATGTGTTTTATTTATATCACTGTAAAAAAGACGATATCAATTTTTTTTTAAAATAAAAAATTTGACTTTTCATTTTCTAATTATTTTAAGGAAAAATAAGACCTTAATAACTAATAAGTTTTCAGAAATAATATTTTTGTTTAAAAAAGTAAAGATTTATGTTTACTATTTGGAAGTGACATTTAGGTGTATGAAAATATTTTNTAAGAAGCAGCAGAAATTTCAGAAAAAAGTATCAATACATAAACAAATGAAATAAAATAAAAATATGACCACCGAAGCCGACGTACTGAGGGAGATTTTTTAAGCTTTTGCTTCTCCCTCAAATAGAAATGGTTTTGTTTTTAATGGCTACCGAGGCCGGTACCCCCTGAAGACGTCGGCTTCGGTGGTCATATTTTTATTTTATTTCATTTGTTTATGTACCTTAATAACTAATAAGTTTTCAGAAATAATATTTTTGTTTAAAAAGTAAAGATTTATGTTTACTATTTGGAAGTGACATTTAGGTGTATGAAAATATTTTAAGGAATTATAACGATTTTACAGAATTTTTTTCAGTTAACTTGTGCAAAGTTAGATTTTAAACAAATTTTATACTGTCCCTTGCGTCCCTTGTGTAACAATTATTTGTAAGATTGTTAACGATTGAATTATTAAAAAATTTTTAGCAAAAATATTGTCTTGTTATGAGTGCATTAAATAATGTATTTTGCCAAAAATTCACGTATTTCTTTATTTTTTCTATTAATGTTGAACACTGCTTACGTAGAACAAAAATTTATTCTTATGCTGCTATTTATGTGTGGTTGGCTTATTGAAAAGAATTAATTGATAACTGCCGACGTCACATTGCACTACAAGAATAACAGCACTATGCCTAACAAATGAGGTTGGCATTTTGTAAGGATTCGGATTTTCAAATCAGCCTGCGGCACCTAATTTGCCTACCATACCATACCTAATTACCATTTCAAATTAGCCTACCATTCCTAATTTGCATTGGAGATAAAATTTATATATTTATCGGGTGACATTAAAGGCTCAATGGATAATTTCTGTTTAGTTTCATTTCTACATAATTTTTGCAATTTCGTATGATTTAACATATGAAATTCCTTTTAATTGTTATATGCTTCAAAATTAAACTAAAACTTTCTAACCTGAACTAAGAAACTTCATTTCAGTCTGAACACAAATAAATAAAATTAAACATTTAATGCTATTCTGAAATATCTGAGAGTCACAATAGGATAACGTGCCATGACTAAAAGGAAAATGAGAAAAAGGAATTTCCTTGGAGTATGATGAGAACTAGAATAGTATAAACTTCACAAGAAATTTCCAAAATTTCAGATAACAAAAGGGGTTGGGCTTTTAGTTTCTGAGCACATCTTAAGCTCAAAATCTCAATAAAATGCAATCTAATTTTTTTAATTCCTGTAGAGTTTATAAAAAATTATTTTATTAAAATTAGTTTTATTAATGTTAGCTTTTATTTAGTTTTATTAATTTTAGCTTTTCTTTAAATTTACTTATCAAGACAAATATATCTAAAATTTAAGTGCAAAATTATATATTTTTATATTGAATAGATAGTTAAGAGTGAATCCATATTTCAACACGCTCGAAATTAACGAAAAAAAAAATTAAATTGAAAAAAAGATAAAATTGATCGTTCGTTCAAAGTTTTTTAAGAACACTTTTTGAGTACTTGAGAAGAGTTAATTATTTTTTTAATATATGATTAAATAACTGCATTTTGATTTTTCTTCAAAAATTTTATTCGTTTTTAGGTCTTCTTAGTTCAAAAAACTGTTTTTCTTACATGTAACTAAATTCTGCAAATGTGATGCCTCCTATCTTATATACGTTTTAAATTAATTTAGCGAATTATTTTAAATATCTGTTCTAAACATGCCGAATATTTCATTAAAAAAAACTAAAATAGTTAATATTAAAAAAAGAAAAAAGTTAATAAAAGAAAACGTGTTCAAAAGTTATGGCGAATTAAAAAAATTAAAAAAAGTTAATACGAATATTAAAAACTAAAAAGGAGGTAGTTGAAAAGGTTAAAAAATAAAAATGTTAAAAATAAAAAAGTTAATAAATATGAAAAAAAAATAATAATGCCGAGCTTTTTAAATTTAGTGTTTAACAATTGATTTTAAGTATGAAATCTGAAAAGTCAAACTTTAATGTAATATTTAATAAAAGTTTACCGATGTGCATTTTATTTTAATTTAAAAGTCATTGCTTGAGAATTTGTCGCATTTAGTATTGTATTAAGTGTCCCATTGAGGAAAAAAACAATTCTATTGATTCCAGCTTCATGTTAGTGTCAAGTTTACGAATTAATGTCTCGCAGATTGCACTAAAATTTTATTTATACTGCCAACAATGTCCAAATAAATTCATTAAATATATCGTTTCTATTCAACAAATGACGTTTTTCATGCTTCTTCTAAATCATTGCTTTTCTGTAACACACCATAAATTGAGATTCTTTTTCAAACATTTGACAGGAGGAAAAAAAACTGCAACGACTGGCAGTACATTAGTTCTGAGGTATTACTGACAAAATAAATACATGTTGCTATGAATAAAATGCATAAACGATTTACTATATAAAAGAGCATAATCGATGGTTGTACTTTTTTCCCTTCCCTATAGGAAAACTGTGGACGGCGCCCGAAATCTTACGCATGCCCAGTCCTACACCTGAAGGAACTCCGAAAGGGGACGTCTACTCATTTGCTATCATTGCCCACGAAATTGTTATTCGAAAAGGGTGCTTCTACCAGGGAAGTTTGCAACTAACACCTAAAGGTAAACAAAAGGGGTTTTTTGTAGGGGAAGAATTACCATGAATTTCAATGGCAACGTATGGAAAGGATATGGTTTATGATGCCAATTTCTAAAATAGTTTTTAAGTTTTTCATGAAGTTTTAAATCAAGTGAGCACATTTCTTGGTGGGGGTTCCCTTTGCACCACGTGCGATATGGCTGTTGCGAGAACACCGGTGACTTATGAACGGACACCTTTGCATCGCGTACAGTTATGTTTGTTGGACTGTCCACACTGTCAAAATATGATAGAAACTGTAAGAAAACAGAGTAAGTTCTGAGTTTTTATAGTATTCCAAATACTAATTTTGCTAATGAATTTTCACAGGTACTTATAGTTTGTTTGCGGTATACTCAGAAATTAATTACTTACGTTTACATATTTCACTAACAAAATTTAGCGTTTTAGTTGCTGAGTGAAAGTGAAAAAAATTTAATCTCATATTAAAATTAATTCATTACTAAGTTCAGTCTATTATTTCCTGAATTAAGATATTGTATACTTTTTAAATTTTTATCATAATATTTATGAGAAATTTCTTTATTATTTGTGTTTAGGCAAAAAATGTATTGTATCCGATATTTTTGTAAAAAGAAAATATCTAGCACAATCTTTTAAAGTATAAAAAAGTTAGCATTACACATCTTAAAAAACAAGTAGAACAAATGAAAAGAGAAAATATGAAACTGTACTCTATTCTGTACAAAATAAGATTAATGAAATATAAACAGAAATTTCAATAATATCAGCCATAATAGAAGTTTAAAGCAAAAATAATTACGAAAATATTTATTGTTGTTTTGTTACAATTTGCGTTTCATTTAAAACACGAACAAGTTTGCAGGAATAAATATTATATTTGACATTAAACTAAAATTTAATAATCTATATTTAGAATTTCGATATAATATTTTGCTCCAGATCATATAATTTCATATAAATTATTATATTATAATTCAGATAAATACGCAGAAAAAAAAATAATTTTATTATTCTCTGAAAGTATTGCAGTTCATGTGACATCCTTTAGTGGTGTTTTTATTTTAAATTATATTTTTTGCATGATAAAAAACACCTAAAAATAAAAATGTAGAGTTTTTTTTAAAAAAAAATATTGTGTTTGTTGCAGATGAATTCCAAAAATGTTATCGTAAATATTTTTATACTATTTATCATTAATTGTAATGAAATCTGTTAATATTCTCAGAATGATCTGCAGCTACAATAAGTTTTAATGCATCTGATGTGCGGATATTAACATTAACTGATAATTCTGATTTTAATTTTATAAGAAAAATATTAATAATTAATTAATAAAAAGCGTAATGTAGAGATTAATATTAAGTTAATATTTTTTCTGTTTTTCAAACAAAATCATTAATTACTGTAATTAAATTGGTAGCAATATAGCCCCTCCGTATTTTTTATTCTAATTTTAATCAGGTACAATGAGCAAAAAAAATTGATCGACCTGATTAATTTTGGTTTTAATGAAAAGTTTTTCACTTACTAAATAGCTATCTAAACCAATTTAATATGTTAATTAAAAAAATATGCGAATTAGTTAATACTAACTATTGATTACTTAACGATCGTTCTCTGAAAATAAAATCATCAGCTTTTTCCTACGAATTCGGATTCTTTGCAATCAAAATATGGGGATTAGCCGCAGTATAGAGAAATTGTTTGTAATAATTTTGGTAGGACAGCGGTCAAAAGTTTGGGCCCCCTTAATGTTTATTTCAATTTTTGTGTAATTTGCCATATCTCGAGAACTTTTATATCGTATAATTATAAATGTAAAATTATTTTTTATGATTACTTATAATTTTTTGAAATTATATTATTAATGGCTGAAAACATTTTGAATTGTAACTAACTATTAATAATTATTAACTTGGAATAATTCTTCAGTTGTATTTTATTTTTTAACTCAAGAATTATTCAATCTATTCCGTTTACATTTTGATTTCATATATGCATTAATTTATAACTTATCCATTCAAACCACAATAAATAATTGATAATTATTCGTTCATAATCTTACCATTATTCTAACCATTGTTCGATACCATTATTCCCGTGTTAATTATACTTCTGAAATTTTCATAAACGAGTATTTTTTGTTAAAACTTTCCTTCCGATTCAATTAAAATTTTTCCCCTGTCTTAACTAAATAATTCGGTCCGTACTTTCCAGATTACCACTATCCACCCTATTTTGACAGCTAAAAATCAAAATCTGTCTAAAAAAAGCTTTCTTAATTCTTAGGTGGTACGTCCTCTGCGTCAGCAACTTAACAAATTCAGTAAAAAAAACAAAGAATTATATATAATATAATATATTTGTATATAATATATATATATATATATATATTCAGTGGCGTACGCAGAATTTTTTCAGGGGGGG
>NC_092204.1:34355754-34396503 GCF_043381705.1 Parasteatoda tepidariorum
TAATAATTATATATAATATAATATAATACAATAATTTAATATATTTGAGGTCAGTCAGTTAAATTGTTAGGACTGGCTCGTTGTACTTGAAATTTAGATAATTAAGAAAAACGTTTTTCTAGCTTACCTTGAATTCATTTTTCTTTTGTATTCACTGCACAAAAAAAAAAAATATGAAACAAATTAAAGTGCTTGACATAAATTATATTTATTTATTCATTCGGTTCAATCAGATTTTTAAGATAACTTAATCTCTATGTAAAAAGTCAAAAGCGATGATGAGGAAGAAATGCATGCGAAAGCGATTCGTAAGCTGCCGGTAGAATTCTAAGCAAAAACTTTCGTAATAGTATTTCGCCCCTCTAACTACTATAGTTGTACACCCCCGTTCCAGGAAAAGTTGGTTCCCCCATTTCAGGATGTCTGTATGATTTGATTATATACGTCGCTTCAATTTTAATTTTTATCCATCGTTGAACAGCCGACACAAATTTAAGTTTATGACAACCAGTGTACAACTCAGTAGCCCCAAATCCAGAAGACAAGGAAACTCCTGGATCAGTTCCCCTAGAGGTATTGATTTGTTATAAGAAATCGGAGGACTTAGTGACCACGACAGATTTAACGTGACTAGTAACCAATTAATACACAGGGATACCTAGACCGGCTGGATTCAAAATCCCGTTCTCACGAACACAAGTCCAACGCCCTGCAGGTCGTTTTTATTTTGCTTTATAACCGTAGTTGAACAGCCGACCCATTTTTGGGTTTACGATTACTAATGTAAAATTCCGTAACCTTGCAATTTTGTACAAAATCCAGAAGAAAAGGGAACTCCTGGATAAAGTGTTGGAAGACATTTGCCTTTGTGGAGAACTATTTGATGGAACTAACCTGCATTTTTGCACACGGAGAGGAAAAGCACAAAATCTTCCCACGATTAGCTGGATGGTAAGGGGGCTCTAACCCATGATCCGTCTACCATTCAGGATATTCTATGTCAGCACTGTGATTGGTGGAAGCCGGGTGCGTAATTCGTATCGATTAACCATTGTTGGGATTCGATCCCGGTTCACCTCATTGGATGGCGAACACCCTATCCCCTGAGCCCCCACGACTTATGTCGTCTCTAGTTTATTTATTTTTTAACCATCATTGAAAAGCTGGCCTATTTTTTGGGGTTTATGACTACTAATGTTAAACTCCATAAACTTGTAATTTTTAACCTAATTCAGAAGATAAGGGAAGTCTTGGACCAATTATTGGGAGAAATTTGCCTTCGTGGCTATTATGCTATTCGACCTTAATACTATTGTATTGGTTAGTGGGAAAGCGTGCTTAAAAAGCTTTATATAGTGGCTGCCGCAATGACACATTTTGACATACAACCCATTCGCTAGAAAGTTTTTCAGTGCAACGAAAACAACAAAATATGAAATTATATTTACCGATCATCGTGACTGAGCTATTGAGATCATATTTCTTAAATTGCAACTTTTTGTTCCTCAAAAACTGAAAATTCGTATGTGATAATGTGTTATTGTGACGGCCATAATGCAAAGTTCTCTAACTCTCTCTGTCTCGGGTGTATAACTATGATAGATAGAGTATCCTATTATGTCCTGGAGGTCCTTAGTTCGAATGATGCCGGCTGCCAACGGACATCTTTTGCACACATTACTCTCTCTCTACTTAACTTGAGCCTTTTGCTGAGTGTATGCTATTTTATTTTTTAAGAGATGGGGTTTTAAAATTCTTCTATGATTTGTTTTGGAGCTAATTTCGCGCATTTTCTCAATTTTTAGAAACTTTTTGTTACGCTGTTGCATTAGAATGGTTAAATTACATCTTTAAGATTATTTTTTCGAAATAACATTGAAGAAAAAACTCAGAATTGCATACGATTGTTCGTAGTTTTTGCATCATTACACGTTTTCAAATTTTGACTGTGAAGGAATAATTTGTCATCAAATAAATGAGAAAGAATTTAAGAATTAAGATTTTAAGGATTTGAAGCTCACATTACATGTGCATATGTTCATAAAGTATTTTAGCAAATATCTTTAGTTAAAGCATGTAGCGATTAATACAACACATATCTTTCTAATCTTTATATTTACACAATAGCAAGTATTAAAATAGTTTTTTCTTAAAAAAAACTATTAAATCGATTTTAAAATGTTCAATTTTCTTAATGGCTTAAGTAGAAGCATTGTTATTTTCTTAATTTATATAAATTTAAAATAAATTTTTGGTGATCCCAATTAATTTTTCAAAATTTATTTAATAAGGGAAAATTGTTAAAATTATACAAATCCATTTGCATTTTAAATGTTCTGCTATTGTTGGAAGACAAACGTTAAGCTTTAGAATCGCTAATATTTTTAGCGTCTAGACATTTGAAACTTCGAAAGTTTTTTTATCAGGATTATATGAAGTTGCACGTTATATTTACTGATTGCCAAATAGTTTTTACCTAAATTTAATGATATTTATATTCTCATTTGCTCAATATGAGTTTTTTTTTTACATGCTTTAATTATTAACGAATGATACTAACATAAACATGATATTCTAGTCATAAAATCCACATAATTTAAAAATATAAGTAATTAAATCTTAGCTACTGCGTACATACCGTTTAAAAAATCTTCCGCATTTGACAATTTGTAAAGTAATATTATTAATGCGTATAATTTTTAGCTGTATTTGTATGATTTCCGATTTTAATGACTTAGAATCTATTATTCTAACTGCTGTTTTCTTAAAGTCTTCACAAACACTGAAATCTATTTTTGGGAATTAAAAAGGTAATATTTGGCTTTAAGATGTCTTTTATTCATTGTCTTGCATTTGACTTTCAGCAAACGAGTCGTTTAATTCTATTTTCTAAAAGCTCTGAGTTAAATGATACCTGATGCAAAATCATTACGTATACGTCTAGAACAGAAACTACCAACTAATAAATCAACCCATTATTTTATATCTTACAGCAAAATTAAAAGAAAGTAATAGAAAATTTATTTTTGATCGTATATGCAACTTATTAAAAGTTATTATTATGCACGGAGAGAAAAATGTATGATCAGAACTACCAGAATGGAAAAACATTAAGCGTGCTTTTGGCTCAAAGCGAAATTCAAGAAGTACATTTTACAGAAGTGCTTTGGTAATGATTCTGATAAAATGTGGTTTTATAATGCCTTATAAAATTTTGCAAGGGTGCAAAATTAGATAATTTAACACGATACCATAAAACCTGAAATAAAAACTATTTATCTGGTTAAATTTACTGTTCAATTTTGCATTTCTTACCAAATATGTGGCAATAAGAAATATATTTTTGAAAATCAAAATTTCCGGAAAACCGTTACACCATATAAGCGAGGGAGTTACCAAATTATTGGTTTAAATTATATTTTTGTTCTATTAACCGGAATTATTTTTTTCTCCTTTATTTTACCGGAAATGTCATAACCATACAGCACGATTACTTAACTAGACTACTTTTCTCCCAGTAAGTAATGAATATTCGGTTTCATATAATTATTTGCTTTTCAAAAAACTTGAAACAAACATTTAAAAAAAATAACAAAATGATCCGGGTTTTTTCTTTGTTGTTTAACTGTTGTTTATTCAGGAATTTTAAGCGTATCCCCTTCCTAAAATTTTAGAATAAAAATTCAACTTTCGCATATTTATATCATGTTTAAGTATGTAATACATACATAAATCAAAATCTATAAATTCTTTATTAAATGTTTCACAATATGACCTCCAAAAGTATTCGATTGGTTTTCTTTCAAATGCTCGAAATAATTAAAAAAAGAGATAAATTACTAATTAAAAAATCCTTTCAACCTTTAAAAAATATTTTTAAAATGCAAACTTTCTCAACCAAAGGTAGTACGATTAACTTTTTTCTTTAAAACGCATAATTTAGGATCAATTAGCGTAATTTTAAAATCAAAACTTTCCAAATCAAAGACTTTCGCCATTCAATGATTAGGTAATGATATGCTATTAATTAGAAAAGCTCTTTAGTGAAACTTTTTTCTTATTTTTTTAAAAAATTATCTTTTCTTTCGTTAACAATGTAGGTCATTTATCTAGTGAAGCAAATGAGGCGCTTTCAATATACTTATTTTTTCAATTAAATTCTCGTCAATCTTTTTAAGATTCAAGTCCGTTAGATTGGTTTTTAATTGGTGTATTCAAGAAAGATTGGATTGTTAAAGGTCACAAACAATTATTTATCTATAAATAAAAACGATTTTAAAAAATTCTGTAAGATATTTTAAAAACCTGGAACAAAACGAGATAACTATTAGGATAAATACTAAAGTTTCGATCAATATTTATTAAATAGGGGCAACATAATTTTAAATACTTAAGTAAATATTTTATTTATTATAAACAAATAAATATGGGCAAAAAATGTATCGTTTTGTGCGGGCATAATTAACAGTGTATTGACATAACTTTCCATCGGGACTGATTATTAGGTGGGTAGGAATAAATAAATATTATAGGTTCAAATTGCTTTAGCGCTGAAAAGTTGTAAATATAATCTGATACCATACTAAAAACTTGAGTAGTGTGAAGGTGGAATACGATGTGAACCACCTTCATTATATGAGTTATGGGTCGTTCTGGTCTAACAAAACAGACAACGGAATACACAATGAAAATTTAGTAAACTTCTTTCTGTTTGTTTAAGCGTTGCGCAAATCTGAAAAAAAAACTAAACTATTAATCAGAAATGTGGCTTATTTTACATAAATATATACATACATGCATAATTTTTCATGTCATTTTAAAGAGTGCATTGTTGCATGGAAGAATACAAAATTTGTGCAAAATTGATGGAATAGCTCCTGAGAAATCGAATTTTAGAAATACGACTTTTTCAAAATATGACTTCTCGGAAATAATTGAACCGATTTCGCACAAATTTTGTATTTTGTGCTTTAAAACTACATTCTTTAAATTGATGCAAGAAATTTTATACTTAGCAATCCAAAAGTTTTTCAACTATTTTTAAATGAAACAATAAAAAAATAATACAATGTATTTTTTGCATGGAATTGTGAGCAGAGAGAGAGATAATCTCTCTGTATATATATCTATATATATAAAAATCTCTTGTCACAGTTTTAGTGGTTAAACTCCTCCTAAACGGCTGGATCGATTTTGATGAAATTTTATATGTATATTCAGTAGGTATGNCAATGTATATATATATATAGTTTATTGTTTCATTCTTGAAACATATTTTAATAAGTAAACACTGAAAACAAAATTATATCAGTGTAATTTGTATACATGAACTCGCTCTCTTAACTCTGAATAAATATCGAACAATTTATTTTTGGTTCAATTATTTAAGCAGAAAACATCATGAAACGCTCATTATTTTAAGGTTATTTTGGTGTATGTAAAAAAAATACTTTTATACGAAAATAATTGAGGAAATACTGGAAATTGTTTAAAAAGTGCTGTTCTTTGGTCCAATATAAATATATGATATTTTTGTTTCATCCAAAAGAAATTTTCGTTGCAATCTCGAGTTTGAAAAAAAATTAAAACAATCAAACAAAAGTAGAAAAAAATCACGAAAATACAGAATAAAACACAAAAAGTAAGATGTCGTAGAAAATATAGATTGAAGACTGCAAAAAGAAAATTACTATGTGCTGTTGCACAAAACAATTTTGCCATGTAGGTTAAACGATACCTTCCAGCTTGCATAGATTAACTTTAAGAATTGCTCACCTTACTCACTTTCTCATATAAGAGATAAGTTTACAAATTGAGGTAAACGGGGATCAGAAAGTAAGAAAAACTCTGTTAATAGTAACAAATTTAATGTAAATTTCATTTCTAATAAAGAGAAAGACTTTAAAGATTATAAAATAATTACAAGATTATAAAATAATTACAAGAAAAGATTATAATATAAGACTGATGAAAGATTTTGCTTTTTCTTTTAAGAATAATGATCTTTATAAGCTTCAAAATCTCATTATTAACTTTTCTTTCATTAATTTCACCTCAATTTTTTTGCTTTGACCTTGTGAAAAAGAGTAAGAATAAAATTTCACCAAATAAAATGATAAATTTAAATTATGTCCATGTTGTTATTAACTTTCAAAACCCTATTGACGGTAAGTTTAAATTCAATAATATTTTTGAAAATTTAAATTGTTTTTTTTCGTTAAAAGATTTTTACATATTTAAAAGCTATAAATATAATAAAACTCTTTTTGGAACAATTTTTAATTATTATGATACCAGCAAAATTTTAGGGAAAATTAATATATCCGATTATGAATGTCACTGTGAATAAGAGAAATATTCTGAATTTGTTAATAGACATCGAAATTTAAATATTATAAAAAAACTTATTACTGAGAAATTTAATGTTTAAAAGAGCATAATATTCAGATCCATTTACCATACATCAATTAATAAAATTCTAAATACCTTCTTGATGATCACTATAATTTTTGTTTAAAGATATCAAATATATTTTGTTTACCTTTAGGTATGTTATCAGAAAAGAAATGGATATTTATTATTGCTGAGAAAACTTTATTTTTAATAATAAAAAAATTTAAATAACTGTAATAATTCAACAATTTTTTTCCAAAATTTATTAATCAATTAAGCAACTTCAAAAATATTTTGTAATTACCCCATAGACAAAGATAACATTAACTATGCAATCTTCTGTAAAGAACTCTATGCTGAAATTTCAGGTAAAAATTAAATAATAGTAAAAATATTAAGATTTGTTAATTGAAATAATATTATCATTAAAAATTTTCGTTTTATGCAAAGGATTAAAAGTTGAAACTAATAATATACAATTGTCATACCTATTAATTTGTCAAAAATTTCATGAAACTCTTATTATATTTTGAAACAATCACTTGAGGACCTAGTTCTTACCTAACAAAATCTGGCACCATTGTCTGTAACTACTTAAACAGAATTATTAACAATAATATTAAGGAAGGTTTTTCTAGGATTATCACAAATTTTCAACCTGTATTAGAATTTATTAAACCAAATAAAACTAATTCTATTGCAATTTTTAATTTCCAGGATCTTTTCAATAGTATTCCCCTTTCTACACTATAAGATGTTCTTTTACGTATTTACCATGATTATAAAAAATATTTACAATTGCGATTTTAATTATTGAGGGTTCGAATTTATTTTTGTCTTTTTAATAATTATCTTTATAATTAAAAACATATTTTTCTTTCTAATAGAAGGAATATCACGAGGATATAATTTTTCATCACTATTAACTAACTTATTTTTACACTATTTTGAAAAAAAAATTATTTTTCATATAAAATTTGCTTCTAGGTTTATTGGTGATTTAATTATATTTATCTTTCAAAATTATACAATTTTGTCAGATAATATTTACTCTGAGGAATTAATCTTGATTCGTAATCATGGTAATATTATTAATTTCTGCATTAAAAAAATTATTTTTCATTAAAAGTAAATAATTTCCCTAAAATGATTTATACAAAAAATTTTATAATTAAAATACTACCTTATTCATTATGAACTTTGAATTATCCAGTATACTTAGTATTATTACCTAGCACACATCCAGACCAGGCTAATCAAAGGTAACTGACAAATCCAACTCGCTTTTGTACTTCAGTAAGAAAGCGCAATAAAAAGATAACCATCTCTAGATACGTTGTTATTTTAATATTGTGTTACCTGGCAAATTTGTTAAGAAAGTATTTAAAATTATTTTTAAAGATGACGTTGCTTGTGAGTATATTAGAATTTGCTACTCGCTTCATAGATTATTTTTTGTGTTATATTCTGTATTTTCTTAATTTTTATTTCCTATTTTTGTTAGATAGTATTAATTTGCATTTATTGTTTTATTTTGTTTAACTTGTTCTTTTTCGTCAAAATTTTTGGGTGCTCCTTGTATTAATATATTTTGCTTTGGCTATAGTAAGGCAATTTCAGGAAGCATTCTTTTTTGCGGACATAATAGTACGAGGTGAATACGAGATTATATCTTTTCATTAATTTGTTTTCCGCTTTTTTATTTTTTAGCAGTAATAATTACTTTTTAAAATATTATTTTTCTTTCTTCCTCTCTTTTCATAATTCTTTACTATATATTCTCCATCTTTACTTTACATCTTTAACTTATTTTATGAGTTCTATATGCCTGCAGCTTCATATAGTGGAATATAACAGTTTCAAATAGCGACTTCAATACTAGCGGTCTATGAAGGGGCTAAAACTAAAGAGTTAAAATTATAATTTAGAAAATAAATTCATTTGATTTCGTGAAAGTTAATAAATTTCAAACTTACCGCATAATTCAGCAGAATAATATTTTTTTTCTTCAGAAGACTACGAAGGTATACACGAAATGAATACCTTTGAAATACCTTTGACACGTTTGAAATACCTTTTTTCACAAATGTTCTAACTTCTTTAACGCATTTAGTAAAATTTCTGAAAATACTTTAAGAAAAGCAAAAACTTACATTTTTATAGTATAAATATATGCACAATATGTATCATGTATATATATATATANTTTAATTTAGTCGACCATTTTTATTACAATCAGAATTTCTTTTTAGGGCAAAAATAAAACAAACTGAAATTTGATTTAGTTCTCAATAAAACACAAATCAATATTTATATAGGTATCGTGAATCAAAAATTTTACCAGCAAAACTTATTGAGATTTGCATGATATTGCTATTATATTTTAGACAACGTATAAATTTAGTTCTAAGTACTTTGAAACTGTAGCACAAATATTTAGTATTCGTGAGGTGTAGTCTAATCAAGGCGAATTCTGTAAAATAAAGATCACCAGAGTGATAATTTCGTCAACTGTAACATATAGATAGTCGTTGTAACAGGAAACACGGGAAAACAACACGTAAAAAGGAAATTAAAATTTTGAAAAGAAATTTGTGTTTAGTTCATAAATGAAACTGGTCCTGTCAGCAAGACAAATTCCAATTTGTTAGTTGTAGATCGGTTCATATGATATTTTTGTCTTACACGTTTAACAGTTCCTAATTCTTGCTTTAACAATCAAATTATGTAGTTATAATTTATTATGATATATATATATATAAATATGATACATAATGTGACATTTAGGAATAACACATAATTTAAACTGCAAAATTTGACGAAACAAAAATCTATTTGTTAATACTTCATTCTACGAAAAAGGGAAGTTTCTTTTGTTTAGATTTCACTAGTCTGTAGATTTAAGCAGAAGGTAAATTGACCTAGTCTGTACTCGTTTCTTGCAATAGAAAATAACCCTGATATTTAAGTTTCCTTTTTTCCCTTTTAAGACGTTTTAAACATCAGCAATTTTACGACTTCTGAAGGCCATTTTCTTACCAGCTAGAAAATAGAACCTGAAATTATTTAATACTTTAGCATATTACTTCAATAACAAAAATTTCAACGCTCTCAGAAAAAAGATAGTGATCGTTAGTTTTAAGAATAAATTATTTAGTATTTATTCTGAAATATATGTAAAATTTAATGCAAAATCGTGAAAATTAAATTAAAATATTAGAAAGGGAATAGTGGAATTTCTTATATGCAGTAAGCTTCTTTGTCACTTCTTTCTTTAGCTCATACCTAGAATGCAATTAGCTATTTCAAGCGTAATGCATTACTTTTTAAGATCAAAAATGAATTAAAATGTGCTCTTTCTATGCCTGTATCTTTAAATTAATTCATTTTTTGTCTCTTTAGGAAAAGTAATATTTTTCTAATAATGAACTAATTATTTTCGTATAGATTTTGTCTTCTTTTATAAAATTAAAAACATGTTTTTTGATAAAGTTAATTATTCTTTTGTAATTTATCATATAATTTATCTACATCAAATTCTATACTATTTACAATTATTTTGTTCAAAAATTATTCCTAACTTGCTGGTAGAATTTCTTATATATTGTAAAGGAAACAAAATCTTATGTCTCTTAATTTCAGATTACTTTGTGAGGATTAAGAAAATACTTCACGGACAAAATATACTTTAAAATTAAATTTTGAAAATGATTCTAATTAAGAAAATTTACTTAGCAAGGTATTCAAACCAAACAACTAATAACAACAAATTTCAACAAGATATCAAAACATATTATAACAAATAACAACCTATTAATCAATAATAACAAGGAACAGTTTAAGACTGAAATTAAATGACGCCCGTCGTAATTATTCAGAAGTAATGGCCAAACTCTCAACGAAAATTACTCTACAGATTTTCTAATCTGAGGAGAGAAATTTGTTTACAAACTTTGCTACAAATGTTAAATTTCTTTGGTAACAAATATGGCTTGAAAATCACACTTCATAAACTCACAAAGTTCTATTACTTTACATTTTATTAACATTGTTTTATTTAATTTAGTCGACCATTTTTATTACAATCAGAATTTCTTTTTAGGGCAAAAAAAAACAAACTGAAATTTGATTCAGTTCTCAATAAAACACAAATCAATATTTATATAGGTATCGTGAATCAAAAATTTTACCAGCAAAACTTATTGAGATTTGCATGATATTGCTATTATATTTTAGACAACGTATAAATTTAGTTCTAAGTACTTTGAAACTGTAGCACAAATATTTAGTATTCGTGAGGTGTAGTCTAATCAAGGCGAATTCTGTAAAATAAAGATCACCAGAGTGATAATTTCGTCAACTGTAACATATAGATAGTCGTTGTAACAGGAAACACGGGAAAACAACACGTAAAAAGGAAATTAAAATTTTGAAAAGAAATTTGTGTTTAGTTCATAAATGAAACTGGTCCTGTCAGCAAGACAAATTCCAATTTGTTAGTTGTAGATCGGTTCATATGATATTTTTGTCTTACACGTTTAACAGTTCCTAATTCTTGCTTTAACAATCAAATTATGTAGTTATAATTTATTATGATATAGCTATAAGTCATTTTGGCAAGTTGTCTTTTCTAAATTGTTGAATAGATATGCGTTAAATATTTATATAGAAGTGAGAACATAGTTATGAAGTGATTATCTAGATTTATTTTGGATTCTTTCTAAAATCGCTGTAAAAATTTTAAACATAAAATGAGCCATTATGCCACATACTGTCATATCAATTATTTGTGACGGAACGTGCCTTTTTCGAGCAATAGACTATTTTTTATACGATACACTCAAGTTATACCCCTAGAGGTGCGTGAGGAAATAGTAGAGAACGTAATAGAACAAAAGGATGAGTTTTCAATCTTATCTTAAGACAGAGATGAAAATAATTCAACTTCTTTTGCTGCCTGCTATGCTTAAATGTCCCTAAAATTCAATGCCTACCGACAAAATCGCGAATATTTCTTGAAAATATAAAATGGCTATGAAGGTATTTCTGCTCGGGCAAAACAGCTAAATGGTTAAAAAATTCTGTTAATATATTGTTTAAAACTTACTAAGGTGTTATGATTGGAGGAATGTTTGGACAATTAAAATATTTAAATATAGTTGTGCTGTCCATTCCACTTGATTACCATCAAGGTTTACATGTTGTACATGATTATTTTGAAAGTTGACCAAGCTGGTCGCAAAGGACGGCTTATTAATAAAAATTATTATGTATATAATATGTATTTTAAATAAATACATTATTATGTTATTATATGTATTTTAAATAAATAATTAATAAATAATAAATACATTTTAGCCCTAATTGAGATAAAAAGCAGGTTTTGGTATAATTTGAACCGTAATAAAGTTTATGAATATTTTTTAAACAGTAAAATTTGAAAATGTTCATTTGAAACATTGATGATTTACTCTTGTAATATGTATTGCTTGAAAACTATGAAAAATTGTATCCATAATCTCTGCGCAATGTTTACTAAAAAAAGTTGGGTATTAATTTTTAATTCAATTGGTGTTATTAAAAAAAAAGTATTTCAGCACTTTTTTTTTATCCTACTTATCAAATACCAGAATTCCGTTAATAATTGGCATTTACCTAATCATTCAAGTTAAGGAATAAATAATATAGAATTCAATGCGATTCTTTTTTTTATTAGATTAAAATAAAAAGAGCATTAAATTGTATTGATAAAATTCTGATGTATTTGTACCAGAAGGTCATGCTTTATCTAGACAGCAGTGACAAACATTGAGATTGATAGCATGCAGTTCTCTTATAGCGGATATTAAATTTTGTTCTCGAATGCTGAAGATTTTTCCTTCTATTAAAATGCATTTAATATTCAGAAGAAAACCTATTCATACAAAAGCACTGTGTCTAAGAAAATCATTCGGACTTTGAAATAAATTATTGAAAATATCATTTCATGCAAACTTCGTTTTTAGAACATCTTCAAATCGCAATTTGAGAAATGCAATATATTAACTGTAAAATATATTAGAATTGGGAATAGCTGTTTATTCTTTGTGCTTGAAAGCGAAAAAGTTTGAAAGAAGGTTAAGGATGTTCCGGAAACGTTTTTGATTTTTGCTTCTTTTAAATCGTGTATTTGTTTGGAATTTTAGTGCTGAGGAAAAATAAGAAAATAAAAAATGCTTACTATTAGATATTCCACAAAAAAATTTGAAAAAAATTTAAATCTTAAAGTTTTTAAGTTGATGCTTTAAAACGTTGAACAAACTGAAACTATTATGCACTGAGAAAAAAAAAGTATGGGCAAACTTCCTGAATAAGGTAAACTTTATCTTGTTTCTGGAACAATGGATGAACCAAAAAGTTCATTTATTATTGCCGAAGAGATTTATTAATGATTTCGGTAAAACTAACACATATGGTCCTAAAATGTGTGATAAAACTTGGTAATTTCATCATGATACCTTAGAGCATGGCATAAAACCATTTATTTAGTCAAAATCAGCCTTGTGCTTTTCACTAAATGCTTGG
This sequence comes from Parasteatoda tepidariorum, assembly GCF_043381705.1. NCBI lineage: Eukaryota > Metazoa > Arthropoda > Arachnida > Araneae > Theridiidae > Parasteatoda > Parasteatoda tepidariorum. The sequence goes on from NC_092204.1 coordinate 34,368,712, forward strand.
TAATAAGAACTGTAATTTTGAAAACCATAATTTTTCGTAAACCGTTACAATGTGAACTGAAAAATTATCCGACTCGTATTTTTCTTTATTAACCAGAACTATATTATATATTTTTTTGCTAGAAATGTCATTGCCATACTCTACGGTAATGTTACCAGAATTTTTTTCCTCGTGTGATTATATTTTGAATTGTTTGCTTTCTTTTGAAAAAAAAAATGCTTACTTAAATTTTAACTTTCTTATATATTTTGTTATTAGTGTTAGACAAATTTTGCAAAAAAAAAATAAAAATGAAACATTTCTACTTTCTTTTCAATTTTCTAAAGAAATTCGGAAATCTAAAGAGGCTTTACGAATTCCTTATATATTATTTACCCGGTAAATGATTTTTTTTCTATTCTCAAAATAACCTTGAACTTTTAAAATACTACTCTCTTTTACTGATCTAAATGTAATATTTTAGAACATCATCGATAAAATTAATGGGCAGTTTTTTGTAAAAAGTTTCTAAATATTTCATGGTTATTTTAGATGAAATTTTACGAATTAATTTTTCAAGAAAATTTCTTACAATCTTGAGAGTTTAATCTCTTTACTATCGGGATAAAAGTGGGAGGATTTAGTGGTTTTTCTCTCCATGAAGCATAAAAGTGTAGCATAAAATTCTCCATCAAAATGTCCTCAGTGAAGGTTAGTTTGTTCCAATGAGCTATCTAGGAATCCTTTTGTCTTCTGGACTGGGTTCAAAATTACAAGGCAATGAAGTAGAACATTGATATTCGTAAACTCAGAATTGGGTTGACTATTCAACGCCGGGTAGTTTTCTATGCTTTTTTAACAACCTATTGACCTATTGTACAACCTAATGTAATAATTGTTTTTAAATTTGGCTAGTAGGAGAAAGATAATATTTAAAAAACTCTCTGAATAAGAAAAACGTCTAAATCCAGTTCAATTTTATACGAAGAAGGAATAATAATTTTTAAAGTATATTTTGAAATGAAATACTTTAAAGTTATATGAGATTAAGAAATTGAACAATTAATTTATTCGTTATTCAGTTAATCTGTCCAATATAACATTAAATTAAATTGAAAATTATTAAATTAAAGAAAAAGTCGAATAAAGATAATAAATTAAAGAAATTGTTTTTTTTATGGAAATTTAAATACTATTGGGGAAAATTAATCAAAGAAAAAATATTTTTTGAACATTGAAAAAGGAATGTATCTTGAACAATTAAAAGATAAAACTTTAAATTAGCTTAAATAATAAAACTTTAAACAATAAGCATGAATATAAAACATTGTGTTTTGTCATAGGAAAAAAATTGTGCAACTTTATTTTAGCCGCATTATTATGGTTCGAAATTTATCGTTTAATCTCACCTTCTTCAAAATTAGTCAGTCTAATTAGAATATTAAAAAGACTTGAAGTAAATTTTGCTGTCATCTTAAGGAAGCGTTCTGATTATAAACTTCAGTTGCGTGCTATAATTACCTAAGATGCGAAACCATTATGTGTTGCGAATTTTAAAATTCCTAAAATAATTTTCCATGAATAGGAAAAAGGGCGAACATAATACGTTTGTATGGTAGAGCATAGTATAATTTGTAAAATACCAACATATATTAGAAATGTTACTTAAGTTGTAATTTTTTTTGCTCTTATTATTAGATACATTATTGTATATACATTATTGTAGATACTTTCTTTTGTTCTTGCTTTTAGATACTAACGTATTATACATAAAAATATGTCACGTGAAGGTGTAGATGTAAATGCCTCCTATAATCAGCAATTAAAATATGTAACTCTAAATATAAAATATGGTGCATATAATATGATTTTCGTGTTTTTAAAAAAATCCAATTTAATTTATCTTTATTCGTTTGAAAAGAAATATACATAATTTTTTGACATTTCAAAAAACTTTATGTATATAAAAAGAGAATATACATAACATAAATTTTAGATATCCTTTTTTACAATTTTTATTTATTCATAGTAATTATAAATGCTTCTGAAAATCAATTATCTTTTTAAGAACAGATTAAAACATTTGTTATTTTTTAAGTATCAGGCTAATTTCAGTACCGTCATGTGGGGCTACTTTGTGCAGGAGTTCGCAGTTTCTCAACTTTGACATGTAAAAAAACTATGTTAATTCAAACTTTAGTCAAATTTATCGATATTATATTCATAACTGTTCTTAGACGAGTGAATTTGATCAATATTGGCATTATTAGTATGTAATATTTACAAATAATAAGTCAAAGCATACCTTGCACAAAGTAGACCCCAAGTGGGGCTACTTTGTGCAGCTGTAGGAATTAAATTTAATAATCATGTTTTTAGTAAAATATTGATTTAAAAATGTTAAAAAAGTTAATTGTTGACATTTTTAGTAACAAAAACATCAAGATATGTAAAGATATTAGTTTGAAAATAATTTTCAGCGTTAAAAAACCATTTTTTATAAAGATTTTTTTCTTGAAAAGAATGTTTATTTCAGAACATTTGAGTTTGAACAAAAGGAAACCATATACATTTTTGAACATTGAAATCGATGAAATTTCTAAAATAATAATTATTACATATTCATTAACATTTATAATATTGATAAATTTGAACATAACATGCTTGAATGAACATGACAGAACTTGCTCTTCAGTTTCTGTCAAAATCACCTGATGTCCTATAAAATATATTTTTATGTTTTAAATCGTTTGATTAATTCATTATAAAAATATTTGCAGAAGAAAAATAATAGTTTACCAGCACGTTTCACGTGTTTCTTGTGAATTTTATTAGATATAGTATTTCAGTGGATTTTGTACTTCCGAGAAGCTTTTGCAATTGATATACCACCTGCAACTGCTTGCAAACATTGTTGGAGCTTTTCTAAAATGTAATCACTGTAGTTACTCGCTCTAGGTATTTTTTTATAACATCTGACAATTTTTCTGTCGTAAAAAAACGAAGAAAACTTTACACAAGCTCCACAGTGCATTTTTTTTTCATTTTAAGTTTATTTGTTATTAATTTTCAAATTTTTTTAACGCTAACATGATATTATTGTTTATTAATATATAAATAAAAAATTTTGCACTTATGACAATTGTTTTATCAACGTCTTTGCATTTCACAGCTAAAGTTTCCACGCACACTTTTCGACGTCCGACGTTGTCGGAAAGTTGTTGACTAGTTGTTGGATAAGTTGTTGAAAAGTTGTTGAATAAACAAGCACACTCTGAGACTGTTTTAAAGTTCGAAAAAATGTTTGTAGTAATAGAGGAGACTTCTATCTTCAAATTCCACGCATTTTTAACTTCAAAAAAAACATAATACTGAATAGCAGCACTTGAAAAGTGCCAAATTCGAATTTGCACAAAGTAGCCCCACATGACGGTACAAAAAGGTATTAAAATAAATCTTTTCAACCGTTTAAATGGCGGATTAAGACAGGGTTAACCAAATAATTTGAAATTTGATAAATTTACTACTATAGAGCCAAAAACAATAAGTGAAAAAAAATAAAAGTATTTTAACGATGTTTCATTTTCGGATTATTGGCGTTTAGATAGGGGTATTTTTTACTGACACTGATTAATATCGTTTTAATTATGTTCCAGTACATATTTTCAATCAGAACAAAATTTTATCCCCTTAGAAGTTCATAAAAATGTAAAATATTACTTTTGGAAATATATTAATAGTTTAAACTGTTTTAAAAAAGAAAATAATTATATAATGTTGTGATGTTTTACATATATTTTTAAATTTTTAATAATTTTTAAAATACACAAAGAAGAACACTTATGATGACTTTTCAATTCTGTTGATTCATCAAATTTTGCATTGTTAATCGATTTTATAATTGGGCTTCCACTTTTTCGTTTTTTTTTTGCACTTCTCTCTAGGATTTTCTTTTCCCCTTCGTTTTTCCCCAATATTTCTTTTAAATTAAAACTATAGTCTACAGATATAGAATGGAATAACAAGCTCTAAATTATTTTAATCTATGTTTTCCGTATCAATTAAACTTCCTGGTTCATCGGGTTTTAGCTGACAGACTTCTAGATCTTCCAAATCTGAATCAGAAATTGCTCTCACAAGATCACATTGTTTGTTACACTGTCATGCATTTTTTAGACATGTTAGTAAGGGCAAGCAAAATGAGAAAACTAAAAACAGAACATTTTACTCACTCGGTAACACCAAATTTATCACCGAAGTAAATACAATCACAAGACAATAGAAATAAATCACATGATTCAGAAAAGAAATATATCAAATATCTATCAATAGCAAATATCTATTCAATATCATTATTGGAAACACATTCAAAGACCCCTTTGATGATAAATTTTCACACTATCATTGTCAAATACATGAACAAAGTATACCTGAAAGCCACTGCCATATCGGAAATTTATTTTTCAGTAGTTAGAATTTCAACCAAGGAGAAAAACTCTAAGTATGAACAAAATCAGAAGGGAAAAACTATCTATAACAAATATCTATTCAATACCATTGTTGAGAAAAGATTGAAAAAACCCTTTCATGTTCAATTTTCACTCTATAATTGTGAAAAAACTAGCATCCCCCTGAAAGGCATTGCCATATCAGAAAAAAATTCTTATTGATAGTTAGAATTTCAACCATGAAGAAAAAAACTAAGTATTAACGCAATCAGAAAAGAAAAACTCATTCAAACCATTGTTGGGAAGAAATTAGAAAGCCCATTTGGCGTTAAATTTTCTCTCAATTATTGTTAAATAACTTAACAAAGTAAAACAGTCCTCCGAAAGCCTTACCATATCTGAAAACATTTCCTTTCAATAGTTAGAATTTCGACCAAATGAAAAAACGCTAAGTAAGCAAGAGTACATATCTCGCATTGCTTTCTAAGTATTTTTTATTACTCTTTATGAGCCATTTACAAGTTTATTTCAAGAGAAGTTAAGCCAAAAATCATTAATCCGGTCCCTTTTTTTCTGTTTAACCATTTATCTATAATAATCGTCATAATGCACGCAACAAAACTCAATTAAGCCCTTGAAAACTGAAAATAGAATAACATTTGCATATAAACCAATATATATTGACTTTAGAATTTTGAAATATAAATTTGAAATTTATGCTTAACAGAGTGTTATATTATCAGTTTAAAAACTCTTAAGTATTGTAGTCATATTTTAAAAATTTGATTTTTGGAGAAAGCTATTACAACGAATCAAGCTGCATTACAGAAACAAGTTTTTTTTTTTAAAAAAAACACATTAATTTGACAATCTTTCATAAACAAAGCAAAGTTAAACTAAAATACAAATAACGGGTCAGTTATAACCTTGCAAAATAAATGAACCGGTAGCCAGTTAATATGAGCCTTAAAACAGAAACTATTCTCATCAAAAATCAACAACTCTCTGATGTTTCATAAATTGTCTCATTCTTTTATTTTCAATTTATTTCGTTACATGTTTTTTTTTATTCATTCTCTTGTTAGAGCGATATTTTTAAGATATTTTTAGACTTTATTGCAGCATAAAAATTTACAAATTATAAGAAAGAACAAAAATTAAACTCATAAATTATCAAATAATAACGGAAACGGACATTATAAATGCTACATGCAAGCATAATATGAACTTTAAATGCATGAAGTTTTATTTTTCAATATTGGTATATAAAGGGCTAAAGTTATTAAATTTATCTTTTATACGAATTTTAAGTGCAAATGATTAAAGCAAGCAATTGCGTAATCGTTTGTAGTATCTGAATTTTGAAAAATTATTTCCAACGTGACGATAACAGTCATTAAATCTTTAAAAAAATGCTATCAGAGATAAATTTTAGCAATTCATATCCAACTATTGTCTTTAACTTTTTTTTATTTACTAAAGAAACAATTGCATTAATTTAAATATTTTTAAACGCTAATGAATTGCATTGAAACAGGCAAGGAATTTCAACAAAAACTTCATTCTTTAAAGAAATTTTTATATTTCGTGAAAGAGAACATTAAGAAAAGAATTAAACTTTCTAAACATGGAGCACGGAATATGGAATAACTTTTTAACTATAAAGGAATAAATTCTCTGTCTGATAAATCTATTTATGTCTTTATTATTTTTTGACTTGTTTAAATTTAAAATTTTATTAAGTTTAAATGAATTATTAATAAAACTGAATGAAAGTTCATATTAATAAATAATTCTTTACATTACTACCAAACCAAACTGTAACCGGCAGCGGCTACGAAACTAAGAAACAACTATTTTTTTATTTTTTAAATACATCCAAGTACTTTCAAAATTTTATGAATTTTAAAACTATGTTTACAAAATTCATAATACCATTAACCCCCATAATATAAGATGATGTGAGTTTTTATTTCTTCATTTAATGAAATCGTGATCTACGCAGCATATTCCGCCAAATAAAAAAGGACAAAACACTATTTCGAGCATTCGTTGAATGACATTCTTGGCAAAGTACGAAAACTCAAAAATGAAAAAAATCCATCATTTTCCACCTGCATAAAATTTAGTGATCCACATAAATTTCCGGTCGATTTATTTTATGATGATGTCAGTTTCTACAAAAATTCTTTTATGTATAAAAAAAAATGTTAGATGGAATTGTTGAAATAGTTGATAAAATTTTTCTGGTTAAAAAGGTGTTTAAGCTTGGTAAAATGAAATGGATATTTAAAATTGCTTGTTTTTTTTAAATATTTTTTAACTGAGTTATTTGAAAAAATTTTAAAGCAAGAAAGAAATGAAATGTCTTAAAAGAGGGAAAGGAGAAGATTGGTTCGAAAATGTTCTAATTATTTTAGTATTTAATAATTAAAGACGTAAGACAAGACAGATTTCTTAATGAAAGCAACGTAGCACATTTAGGATTCCTAAATTTGTAAATATGGTTACAAGTAAGGGTTAAACCTATTTCAGTAAATAATTATTTCTCTAAATATTATTTTTAAATAGGTATTTATTTCTAACTGTATGATAGTGACATTTAAAAACTATAATTCTGGTAATAAAACCCAAAATATATGGTATTAAAATCATTCATTTGGTAATTTTTTCCTCTTGTATGGTAACGGTTCACCGGGAATTCCGTTTTTTCAAAATTATAGTACTCTCTTCCCCACATTTATTAAAAAATACAACACTGAAAAGTAAATTTAACCGAATCTTTGGCTTTTATGTCATGCTTTAAAGTATTTTATTGAGAAAACGAAATTTTACCACATTACCAAAAGTTTATCATTCGTTATAAAACACATTAACGTATTTTATTGTTAATTTTACCAAAGTGCTTCGGTAAAAATTACCGAGAATTTTGGTGTTCTCATAGAGCCAGAAAAACAGTAAAGTTTATCATATTTTAAAATTTTTGTAAAACTTTTTTTCTCAGTGCAGATTCTCAACGAATCTCGAGTTTTAATGTCTTAGCTTATTACTTTTAAGTTCCCAAATTGTAAAGAATCCATAAAGTATTTATTGAATTTCTAATAAAACTGAATATATCATAAAATTTAAAATGTTCTTCCTTATTCTAACTATCTACCAACACCTCAATAAATGTTCAAGTTCAAACCTGAACAATTTATAAAAAAATGTCATCGAATATGGAATTTAGAGGGCGAAATATCGATTGCACAGAAAACTTTTTGGTATCTGGTATAAATAAGGATAAATAAGACTATATAAATATATGCAACTGCAAATCTGAAGATAAAAAATAAATACCGTATAATACTATTGTTTTTATTATATGCTTTGAAATATTGAAAAAGAAAGATTAAACATTTTTTTAGCAGTTTGAAGTAAACAATTTGTGACAATATGTGACGAAGTTTGAACTACTCAATAAGTACGTTGAACTAAAATAGTATGTAAAAAGGTAAAATTTATAAGTGATAAAAATAATATCATGGTTTGATTTTATAGAAATCACATTGATATGGGTTGACCCTATGTTAGGTAAGGACTAAAGCTAAACACACCATTAATACTTCACGGTCCAAAATGGCATAACTCCACATAAACACTGTTATTTAATAAAAGTGCGAACGTTAGTAAGTAATATTTTCCGAAAAATTAATTTGCAAGAAAGATTATAATTGTTAGAGATAATAATGATATATTTAAAAAGATATAATTCTTTTCTCATAAGTAAATAAATAAATAATAAATAAAATTTTGATTTAACGTCAAATAAAAAGTTGTAGAATTTAGCAATAGTATTAACTGCAAATTTTATCAAAAAAGATCTGATATTGTAGGTTCGCCGATTATTTTCATAATTTTTATTTTTCTAATAATTTTCTTTCGTAGTCTTTCTTTAAAATATAGAAAGCTTCTGAAAGCTAAATTTACATCTTTTTTTATTATCTCTATTTCCTTGAACAATGTTTTGACTTCATTAATGATACTTTTTTGAAGTTTATTTTCAATTTAAAGCTCAGTTTCTATGTTTTTTCACATGAAAACCAAATATCCGGAAATCTAAATTTTAAAAAAAAATTACTGATGTATTTTCTTAAATAAGTTTATAAATAAGTCTAACTGCTATTCTTAAAAAATGCATATTTAATATCTTAAGTTATTTTTCGGAAATATGAGTTTGAAATTTAATTAAATATTTCTTCTGCAATTCAACCCTGGGCGGTTTCAACTTCAGTTCTTTTTAGAATAATTCATGTATTAGACTTATAGGTACGTATATACCTAGTATAACTTTTAGGTAAAATTAATTATTAGAGGAGATGAATTATTATTTAGGTATCTATAATTATTAGAGGGGCCCCTACGGCATTTTGGTAGGTACCCCATATTATTAACCCTATTTAGTTAGCTGTGTAGGGTATCCTTTAGTAGGTATAAGAACTCAGCTTAATTAAATAAAACAACCAGAGCAATTTCAGCACATCTTTTATTATTCATAGAGAAAAAGCGTGCTTATCGAATGAAACTATTGTATAAATATAACTGAAAAGTTAGCTCACCGTTTAATCAAAAATTTTCATAAATCAAATCGAATAAAATGCCATCGAATTTTGATAATCGGATCTTCATTTTTCATTTAATTAAATACGATTATATTTTAAGATTTTAAATATCTTTTTGATCGCCATGCAAACAATCTGAAAAAAAGCCACAAAGTTTCTTTTCGACTTTCTAGGTATACAGCAATGTTCAACCATTCTGGCTTTAATATGGAAACCTATTGTAATACTTTACCTTCAACCTTTCTGTTAGTTTTTTTCATGTATTTGTTGCAATTCAACAAGAAATAATTACCACATTCTGACTCATGAAGCAACATCAAAATATCCTATTTTCCAGGCTTAGAAAAATCCAGAATTTTACCTTAAATACAATTCATACGTTTGTTTTTGTATCTGTCTACAAACTAATGAAATGATAGGCACTATAGTGGAGGTTGTTCACCATGAGTAGCCGCCATTATTCGTAAAGTGGATTTTACTTGGCCGTACGAAAATACATCTTGATTATGGAAATATTAAAAATTATCATGTTCAGGAAACAATATATTATAAATCGTTTAGTGAAAATTTACTTTATTAAACATAATTGGTGATAGAGAATGGCAATTTCTTAACATCCAAAAAAAAGAAATCCCTTAAAGGGATCAAATCAGAATACTCTCTATTAAGAGATCATACAGCCAGAATATCATTTCTGACGGTTAGAAATTGAGACTGGGGAGGCCCGAGAAAGGCACTCCCAGTCTCCACAAATTTGAAATTAAAAGTGAATACAATTGTTCCTAACGGACAAAAGTGATGCATGGGTAGGAGATCCAAAATTGGCGATTTATCAAAATATAACATAGCCAAAACAAAGCCAACCCCGCATATCAATATTGGGTTTAAAAAATTAAAAAATAGTGCGTGGAGTCCCTCCGCGCGGAAGAAGTTAAACTTCGCAACCTGCGACGTTAATTGTAGAAGAATCAGCAATCGTAGAAGGATAACTAGTTCTATTCAACGACTCTTCTTCTTGCTCCGCTCGCTTCCGTGCTCTGTAATCACGGTAATATTGTACATTTTCCCCTCTTGAACCAGTGGAAGTGCTTGTGGTTGCCTCATCGTCTCACCCTGGAAAATGTATTTGTATTAATAATGTATGTGAATGCGTCATAATGTATATTCAAAAGAGAAACAATCAATTGATATTCACAAGAGACGTACCTTGACATAACCTTAAATCCGCCGCATTGTCCATGGGATTGTTTTCACTCATTTTTTACAATTGTTATCCACTAAATTTGAAAATAAAAAATACTACCCTATTAAATTATATGTGTATCAAAACAAATTAAAAAAATATTTGGGAAAAATATACTTGAGGGTGCCCCTTGGCGAAATTGGCGACTTATGTTTGGCGCCATACTTGTTTGCCCGGAACGCCGTGGTAACCCACAAACAGGAAATTTATATCAATTACTAATTAAACCTTCATTCATACACCAGTCAATCACTGTTTTTTTTTTCAATGTTATTAAAATCGTACAGAAACTTAAGATTTATCTTATTGACAGTATTCATTTTTAGTACCAGAAGCAAAAATAACCTTACCAGCCGGTATCCAAAGTAGAACCAACTGATCTCTGAATTTACATATAAAAATCCATTTAAAAACAACGCTAAATTCTAAACTATAATCAGAATCACGATTAAAATCTAAACCAATCAGAATCACGATTGGTTTTCAACATCGCCTATCCTACCACGTGATTTCCCGGCCAATAAAAATGTAGCGTTAAACGTTTAACGCAACCTTGTTGGAAGTCGCATAAGAAGTATAACTTCAATACCTTGGCGATCACGAGTCGCCAACAAATTTATGGAAATTATTACAACCATGCAACTGAAATATTTCCGGTTAGAAATTCAGCATAAAAAATTATAAATAGATTTTTGTTTTCGATTTGGCGCGTCAGTGAATAAATAAGTCTGCATTAGTTGAAATAAAAAGTAACCGTTGCATTGTTCGATAAAAATAATAAATATTTTATATTCACTTTAAAAGATTAAGACTTTGATTTATTTTAAATATCATTCTTTTAATAAAAAATAAGCTTAAGTAATCAAAGATATTTTAAAAGGATAGGAAATAAATATGTAATGCCAATTGTGGCATCACAGGCAGTAATATGGGAAATTATTAAACATACATATTAGTATGCTATTTAAATAACGCACTAAACAAATAATAAAATATTGTATGAATGAACAATTCTGGATAAGGAAATTTAAAAGATTAAGACTTCGATTTATTTTGAATATCATTCTATTAATAAAAAATAAGCTTAAGTAATCAAAGATATTTTAAAAGGATAGGAAATAAATATGTAAGACAGTAATATGGGAAATTATTAAGCATGCATATTAGTATGCTATTTAAATGACGCACTAAACAAATAATAAAATATTGTATGGATGAACAATTCTGGATAAGGAAATTTAAAGATTAAGACTTCGATTTATTTTGAATATCATTCTATTAATAAAAAATAAGCTTAAGTAATCAAAGATATTTTAAATGGATAGGGAATGAATGTGTAATGCCAATTGAGGCATCACGGGCACTAATATGGGAAATTATTATACATACATATTAGTATGCTATTTAAATAATGCACTGAACAAATAATAAAATATTGTATGAATGAACAAATCTGGATAATGAAATACGAAACTTCTGAAATTGCTCTCTTTCCACTCATTAAGATTTATGCGCTATCGGACGTTAGTCTTTGATCGATATTCTATGATATGATTCTCACTGGCTTTCTGCTTCCCATGGGAGATTGTTTTAGGTGGAAAGGAAATGTTTTTGTTTCACTTGAAATATATTGCAAAAGCACGAAAACAACTTTTTTGTTTTAAATGTCTTGATACTTTATTAGTAGGTATCAAGAATGACGATGCACTTATAATGATATACAAAAAACAATAATTAGTGAACAAAACTAATTTTATTAATAAATGAGTTAAAAAATATATGTATTTAATATATTTTTCTTACCTTTATTATAACTACTAAATTCCTACTAAAACGCCATATTACGAGCTTCACAATGACATTGTGTTAGTTCCGTACATTATTCTGTTAATGTCTCTTAAATAATTTAATCTTGAAATGCTTCTAATATGCATTGTAGTACTCTAATATGTGCCATGAAGAATATCTAAGTAGAATTAAATGGGGAATTAAGAAATGTGTATGAAATATAGTTCATTTTTATAGCCATAATTGTGCTTTTTCGCTTTTGTGTTAAAAAATATAGTTTGTTTGGAATGTGTGATATTGATTCTTAAAGTTAGATTAGAGAAATGACTTCATTTTATTTTATTTTATAACGGTCCTTGAACATACGACGCAATTTTCGGGTTTACGACAGCTAATGTTCAACTCCTTAGTCTTGTAATTTTGAACCTAATCCAGTAGACAAGGGAACTCCTGGATCAAGTATTAGGAGAAATGTGCCCTCGTAGAGGAATTTTCAATGGAATTAACTCTCATTTGCGTTACATGGAGAAGAAGACCACGAGAACCTCCCATGGTTAGCCTGAAGGCAAGGGGACTCTAACCCATGATCCGTCTACCACTTAGGATATTTCACGTCAGCACTGTGGTCTGTGCAAGCCGGATGCGGAATTCGTATCGATCAGCCNCAGCGATTTTGTCTATAGTATGACCTGCTTTTCTTAAAGATACTATAGCTGCACGTTTTTCCGTAGATATTTCTTTTCTAGGAGACATTTTTATAATAATGCTTCAAATGAAATAATTTAATAGTAAAAAAATTAGTCAATGAAATTTTATAGTACATTCTTCAAACAAATTTTCGATGAAATATGACTGTTCGGTCTTAAGCAAAACGCCATCTGTTGTAATTGCTTCGAACTAGTCAGTTGCTCTTGAACTCTTGTTTGAGTCAGTCGTGGCTACCATTGCAATAGTGCAATGATTTTGGTTTGATTATTTACAATTGTTAAGTAAAGTATTGTTTGTTAAACTTGTAGTATTCAATGAACCAGCGCATTGTGTACAATCATGTACAGGAGCATCTATGAGATACTGTTTTAATTATATTCATAATAAACTCTTTGTAATAACAATAATTACAATAATGAATAAGAATATTTTTTTTATAATAAATATTAATTATTTGAAAATATAGAAAACTTTAAAATTAAAATGTTCTTTGGTAGAAGATGTATAGACCAAAAGACTGCATATGTGGAATGCTCAAAAATCGAGAAAAGTGCACATATTTTTCAAAATTCTATAACTTTGTCAAAAATACTCAAATCGATTTGAAATTTTGAGAGCTTGCATAGAACAGTTCGAATAACTATTTTCTACTTTCAGAAAGTACAAAAAAATTTTTTGCGAATTTGGCAAGTGTTCAAACTTAACAAATTTTTTCACCATAAAAACAACCTATGATAAAAAGCTAGATTCAGTTCACCAAAAACAAAGTATTGCAATTTGATCATATGTAACTAACAGTAGAGGGTTCAGTTTAGAACATATAAAATTTTCATGCAATTTGAATGATTTTTCGCAGTTCTGTGAACATTTGAATTTAGACCTTTTCTTTGTAGATTTCAAAATTTTCGCAAACTTTTGACCGGTTGTGTATATATAACCGTCGTTGAACAGTCGACCCAATTTTTATGGGTTTACGACTACTAATGTTCAACTCCGTAGCCTTGTAATTTTGATCCCAATCCTGAAGACAAGGGAACTCCTGGATCGAGTATTGGGAAAAATTTGCTTTCGTGGAGGACTTCTTAATGGAGCTAACCCATATTTGCGTTACATAAAGAGGAAGACTACAAGAACCTCCCATGGTTAGTCTGATCACAAGGGGACTCTAACCCACGATCCGTCAATCACTGAGCATATTTCACGTTATCACTGTGGTCGGTGCAAGTCGGATGCGGAATTCGTATCGACTGAGATTCGAACCCGGTTCGCCTCATTGGAAGGCGAAAGCTCTATCCACTAAGCCATCGCGGCTCAGCATTGGCCTCTTGTAATAATTAGTTCTCGTAATATATTGTAATACAGCAAGCTGTGATTACAAGTTGCCATAAATATAGCTTGAAACTTTTTCTTCCGCATTCTTGACGTGTTCGAGATAATCAAGTGAATAATTTTGGTGCATTTTTTGCAAATTCTTCAGAATAAAATTTCTACTTATGCTTGGTATTCCATGATTGAGATATCAAAAAATAATGGCAAATTTTCATGGGAGACCCATTCAATTATAAAAGTCCACCACTCCATGGATTATGCATCCGTTCAAGCTTTTAAAGTCTAAACCGTTCTATTCTCCAAGCTCACAATAATAATCAATTTTACATCTTCTAATTTATACGCGCAACTACATTTGCCTTTGACCAGATTCTTCATTACGTCGCATGATCATATAGTTCAGAACAAACATTCGTGATCGTGAAGGGATGTGAAACATTATTAAGGATTTTCCGCAATCTTGCGTAGTATCACGTACGATCATCTATAAAGAACTTTGAAATAGATATCTGTATATAATATACGTATGAAATTATATATATGATTTGAAACATGTATGTGTAAAATATAAAATATATAAGTTTTACTTTCATTTTATTCCTATTAAATAAAAAATCGGTTAGAGATTTGAATATTATTTAAAAATGTGAAAAGAAAAATATGATCTTTTTAATTTAATTTTTGATTATTCTGTTTACATTTTAATAATAAATAACTCTATGAGCATGAATTATTCAGTATTACAGAAGTAAAAAATATCATAATATTTTTTTAAATACTTAATATATTTGCAATTGTTTTTATTTTCCTCAACATGGCAAAAAATTTAAAACAATGCATGATATTTTTAAAATAGTTGCAAAATTGTAACTTTTAAATAGGAGAGAAAAATATGCTCCCTATATCATATTTATAAAATACTAAATAAGAAAAAAAAAATCTTTATTGATGCTTTAAATGTGTCACATTGTTTTCACGTATGGGCTGCAACAGATATGTTGCCCCTTTCATTGCTCAAGAAGTTTTATGGGATGCTGAAATCTTTTGAGGATTAGCGAAAACACTTGTATCCAAGATGGCCAAAAGAGAAAATAAATTGAATTCAAATCTGGTTAAATAAGTGGCCATATTTTTTTCCAAAAGGAGAATCTGAAAAATGTCGAAATTTTTTTAGGATCAGCGAAAACACTTGCAGCCAAGATAGCCCAAAGAGGAAATAAATTGAATTAAAATCTGGTTAAATAAGTGGCCATATTTTTTTTCAAAAGGAGAATCTGAAAAATGAGGCTTGCTACGTTTTTTCTTAGTATCTTTAGATATTTATAATTGAACAACGTCATGTATTGCAAAATCAAATTTCATATACATGCCAAAATGTGAGTTTGAAACAATAATTAACAGAAATAATTTCAAAATTTTGCGGTGAATAAAAACAATCGGTTTCAAACATCAATTAAATTATTTACTAATATTCTTTTTACATTTTAAACGTTTCAACTCAAACTCCTTGTAAAAACATAAACATTTCTATCTCTTACGAAAATAATATTTAGTTATTTATTCGCTTTCCTTGTACCCCATTAAAAATTCAATTTGTTTCCAATATAAGTTGAACAACTATTATTTAAATCGAGCGTAATTAAAACACAGAACTTTAAAGACGGATGTAACTGTGTTACCAAAAACGCTGACTTGTTAACTTCGAGTGCTACTAAATTAGTCACTGAGTTTTTTCAGATCTCCAAATCACCTGAATCTGGAAGTAATTGCCTGTTTAGATGGAATTGTTCTTGACATTGCAAATAATTTGAAACATTTAACAAGTTTAAGTATCTGGAAAGACTTTTCTCAAGTATTTAGATTAAATTTTCCCAAGGTTACCATTTTTATTTAGTTCAATACAAATGCGAAACTTTTTCTTTTGTTAGCATATGAATTTTGTTTAAAATAATAAGAAACTCTACTTTTATTTGACTCGTTATTTCATACATTGTATACAAATAAATTTGTCAGATATTAAAGTAAATATGAGAGTAACTTTAAATGTATGAATCTTTGTTAGTCATCTACACTGCAAAATTATGATACTATGATTACGATACGATCCAATTACGATAGAAAGTACCGGCACTTAGGGTGCATCATCCGTTATATCCATTTTTCAATAAAATTCATTTTGGGTAGATTATACTTGAGGGTGCCCCCGCCAAGTTGTGATCGCGATTGATCGCTAAGCATGGCGATGTTGAAAACCAATCGTGATTCTGATTGGTTTAGATTTTAATCGCGATTCTCAATAGTTTAGAATTTAGTGTTGTTTTTAAATGAATTTTTAAATGTAATTTCAGAGATCCGTTAGTTCTACTTTGGATACCGGCTGGTAAGGTTATTTTTGCTTCTCGTACTAAGAATGAATACTGTCAATAAGATAAATCTTAAGTTTCTGTACGATTTTAATTAACAATGAGAAAAAAACAATGATTGACTGGTGTATGAATGAAGGTTTAATTAGTAATAGATATAAATGTCCTGTTTGTGGGTTACCACGGCCTTCCCGGCAAACACGTATGGCGCCAAACATAAGTCGCCAATTTCGCCAAGGGGCACCCTCAAGTAAAATCTAACGTTTATCACAATTTTTGTTCCGTTGCATGTGACAGTTGGTCTTTTTTAGTGCAGAGAAAAAGGATTTTGGCTTAACTATTTTCTTCCTTATTATGGAAATAGTTACTATGAAGGAGTTTTGATATAGCGAGTGAAAAAGGCAAGAGAAAAAAAAAGGAAAAGGTTCTGTGAATCGGATCATTGAATCCGCAGCACTGGGTAGCATCTATTACAATAAAAAGAAATGTTTGTGTGTGTACGCGTGTCCCTCTTTTAATTACTGAACTGATTGTGCTAGCATCTTGAACCTCGAAAAGGGGATTCAAGGGAAAACTTTAAATGAAAAATATAGTTAAAACTTTAGTTAACTTCGTTAAAAGATGTCTCCGTATCTGCTTGAGAGAAGCGTTTGAGAAAAGATAACACAATAAAAGATAAAACAATATAAATTTAAACTGAAGAAGTCTCTGTTTTCTTTTCTTCAAATATTTAAAATAAAATATTACAGATGTTTGCCAACTTACAACTCTATTTAATAAAATAAATTCACGCATTTCTTATTTAACTATTTCTTAGGCGTTATGTCAATTAGACTCAATGATAAACGTGGATGTCATGTGATGGCTGAGTCACCAAATTTGTGTTTCTAAAGTTATCTGAAACCATGATATTTTACTGCTTATTTTACCAATAGATATTTTTTTAACATTTTTCTGGGAAAACTGAATCATTTATAATCAACAGTAATTTAAAAAAATATATACACCGACGAGCCATTACATTATGACCACCCTCCATCTCTAACAGTGGGCTCACCCAGGTTTTCATGATTTCTCGCCCAGGAACATTGTTTTCATGGGGCACATTAGGACCCATAATCCTCATAGAACAATCCCTGACGTCTGTAAGCTACTTGAACATAGTTGCAGACCAGGTTCACCCATTCATGGCAAAAATTTTTCCTGCGGGGGATGGTGTTTACCAACAGGATAATGCACCATGTCATAAGGGTTGAATCGTCATGGATTGATTCCAGGAACATTCCAGTGACTTTCAAGTCATGTCTTGGCCCCTAAATTCACCTGACCTTAATCCAATAGAGCATTTGTAGTCCTACTTGGAAAACCAGATTTGTGTTGCTAAGCTACCCCCTCGCAATGTGAGGGAATTGCAGGACCAGTTGGTGAGAGCTTGGTACCAGATACCTCAGACTACCTATCAGCACCTTGTGGAATCAATGCCACTGCGGGTGCTAGCAGTTTTGAGGGCTGAAGGTGGTTCTACATGCTATTAGCAGGGTGGGCATAGTGTAATGGCTCTTCATTGTATATGTACTTAAAAGCAAAATTATTGGGAAAACTTTACACCGTGAAAGATTCAGGATCAAATTACGGTACAAAGTTCATCATTCATAAGAATCCATTTTGCCAAAAAGCCCATTTTTACTGTAAAGTTTTGCACTTATTTTTACAGAAATATTAATTTAATTACAGTGATTTTACAGAGAATAATACTGTAATAATTACAGTATTTATATTTTTGCTAAGTAAAATGTAAGTACCGGCACCTTAAGAGCCGGAGCTTTTTATCGTAATTTAATCCGAAATTTTTTTCAGAGTATATAATCACCACACTTTTCATAACATCTATTATGCTTATTTCTCTTCGCAGTAGGTATTGGCCAAGAGGTATTAATTTCGTAATAGAAGGCACTGATTTCGTAATAGGTATAGCCATGCCCAAGAAGTCGTGAGTTCGATCCTCGCTGGCTAAAGATTCCCCGTGTAGTAAATGGTGACTGGTGCATGTTAAATCTGTTGGATCATGTAATCCTCCATTTTCCAATAATAAATCATACCTCTGGGGGAATTTAATTGGAAATTAATCGTTCTGTGATTCAAGTCAAAATTACGATCTGGGGAAGAAGGAATGGGGGTATGAATGGGTCAGCCTTATAAGCGGACTGTAACGTGTGTGTGACTGAAGTTGTATTTTTGGCCATTCAAAATTCAGGAGACTCACCCTCTGCACTAAATACGTTTGGTTTCAGGCTTGATGGATTGGCTAGTAGCATTGGAAACAACAAAAACTACATGCACAAATTAAAGGAATTGACACCCATCACCCCATATTTCACCGTTTTGATGCTTTTTTGTTAACGTTACCATGATGTCATTTCCATGTCTTATGAAGCATATTCTATGTAAGACATTAAAGGAAATAGATAAATATCAATTTATTTTTCTGTTTTATTTTTCCTCTTTTTTTTTCTTTTTTTCTATTCAATTAATTTCGGAATTCTTTGAAATGAAATTCAAATGACAAGATAAGTCTCAGATAGGTAAGAAAATAGCTTTTACTTTCGATATATGCAGAATTAAATGATGGCATCTGTCACTTGATTGATCGTTAATATGGCAGTTTCGTAAAGAAAAATTTTTGTTTCTAAACTTTGGAAATATCCACGAATTCTTAGAATTAGGTTTAAATAGTTGTGAATATGTTAAAAGCGTTTATCGAATTAATTTATCTTTTCTGTGATTTCCCTAATGAAATACATTACCATAAGTATTTATTTATTTATAACCGTCGTTGAATAGCCAGTCCATTTTTGAGTTCCACTCCGAAAACTCTTAATCTTCCATCAGTCCATAACACACGGAATTAGTCTGATGGTAACGGGACTGCGTTTACCAATGAGGATATTTTAAGTGAGCATGATGGTAGTCCACGCGAGTCGTGTGAAGAATTCGAATCGACCAGCCATCGCTGGGATTCAATCCTTGATCACCTGATTGGAAGGCCCGTGCTCAAATCCCTGAGCCACCACGTCTCAATATTTCAGTAAGATTATGAATATTACAGAAATCGTCCAAGAAATATCCATCATCAAGTGTGACACACAACAATTTCCGAAAAGCTTTCAGAAAGAAGAACACTTTTAATAAACAAACACGTAATTTAGGAAACAACGGTTTTTTGAGAATGAGATAAAGTCATTTTAATTACAATTGATTTTTTAATGCCGCTTCTCTTCGATTTCAGAATCAGTTTAATTCATTTTGTCTTGGGTTCGACCAGGATTTTATAGATTTCGATTATTTCTACTTCACTTACCGTACTTTAAATGATTATCATGTAAGGCTTTGCTGGCTCTGAAATCCTTTTTGACGAGAATTTATTTGTAAACAGCTTAAATAAATAAGATTCGTTAAATCCTGCTTACGTGAGCAGCATCGTTAATAATAAAACGATGAGCCTGTGTGTCTGCTTGAATAGAATTACTCTCTCTGCTGTCCGAATAGAATTACGGTTAAAAAAACTGACAGCCTGAGTGCCAGAGAATTTTACTTCAAAATACATTTTTACTGTAAAATTTTACGGAACATAAAATATTTTATACCGTATTTTTCAATGTAATATTTCAAATAAAATCATTGAATTATCCTAATTAAATACTTATTACTGTAAAAATTATGGTATAAAATTTTATGCTCAAAATTGATTTTACAGATGCTGCACATAGAGCAACAGTACTCTTTATTATAATTTGTTCCAGAATATTTTAAAGCGTGTCTGCCAGTGTGTGTGGGTGTGTGTGTCTTATAACTCCAGAAGCATTTTTCCTATAGTCTTGATATTTGGACCGCGATTTCAAGTAGACCGATTTCAGAACTTTTTCTTAAAAATCGAAACATTTGTTTTCAAAGGTAAAGCATTCAACATTTTCTTGAAATTAAACTACAAACGATTCAATTTGTTTCACCTGATTTAATGATAACAGTGATACCTACTGAAATATAGCTTCATTTGATTTAAAAAAATACTTTATTAAATGTAACTTTAATATTTAAATATTTTTATTCACAACGCCGCATAAATTTAATGATCACAGGTACTGTAATAACATGTACGGACTACTACAACAAATGAGTAGTCATAAATTTATCTGAAATCGCTAGTTTGCTCCGTTTTAGTAATTTTTTAAAACTTTGTTCTTAGAAAACTAAATAATTTGAAATCAGGGGTAAATGAAATAAAATAGTTATGTATTGAAAGCCAAAATTAATAAAGAAGTGTTACTAAGAACAAAAAAAGAACCCAAAAAAAAACGTTACACTTTTAATGGTATATATTAAAATAGAAAAAGTAAGAAAAGTACAAAAAAGACAAATTAATCGTATTAACTTACTTAATCTAATATTTTATAACAGAAACTGCAGAAATATTAATATTGCAGAATATATTTATTGCATTAACCATTAAAATGTGCTATACTATTACTGACGCCAGCCATTCTTAACTAATGCTGGCAATGTGTATTAAATGAAATAAAAAATCTATGAACTAAATAGCAAAGTCAATGCTACCCTGAAAGTTTGCTATATTTTTTCTGACATCAATGCTTAATTAATTTTTTGACATGTATTAATTCAAATAAAAAAAAGCTAAGAACGAAATAGCAAAGTCAGTGCAAAAAAGGGGGTCGTTCGCTTTGGAAATCCCTGTAAGATTGTCATAGTTTTTTTCTGACATCATTGCTTAATTAATTTTTTGACATGTATTAATTCAAATAAAAAAAAGCTAAGAGCGAAATAGCAAAGTCAGTGCAAAAAAAGGGGTCGTTCGTTTTGGAAATCCCTGTAAGATTGTCATAGTTTTGTCTGACATCAATGCTTAATTAATTTTTTGACATGTATTAATTCAAATAAAAAAAAGCTAAGAACGAAATAGCAAAGTCAGTGCAAAAAAGGGGATCGTTCGCTTTGGAAATCCCTGCAAGATTGTCATAGTTTTTTCTGACATCATTGTTTAATTAATTTTGTTAATATGTATTAATTAGGTACTTGCACTTCAAGACCTCCCATACCCACACATGTGACCAATGACGTCAGCGCCGGCTAATCTTTATCAGAAACAGAAATTAGCTTATCAGCGTATTAAAGTAGAGATATGCTTCTCTAGTTAGAATGCTAATTAACTATAAGTTAATCAAATATGGAGCCTTATCGTACATCGAATTAGCTGAAATATAATTATTTCTCGTCTACTTCTTTTACTTAACTTTTATATTTAACTTAACGAAAGATTTATGATAATGTACCGTGATATATTTTTGTTCTAAGTGACTGGCAACTTCGATGCGCAATTAGATTGTTTATATTCTATATGGCTTCATGCCTGTCTTTGTGTAAATATATTGAAGGAGAATTGAAATCGTCGAGCAAGAACCTTGATGAAAAATTTAGAAAATGCGTCCCTTAAGAGAATTGATACTTGGCGGGCTTAGCTTACTAAAATTGAAAGGAAAGAACAGCTGGTAATGTAAACAAATGGCACGTTTCAACAACCAATCAGGATCGAGATACTCACATTATGTCACTTGCAAGTATCCCATTGAAATAAAAAATAGAATAAGCTATAAACTAAAAAGCTAAACTAATTTTAAAGAGATACTTCTTCGTTATACTTGACGTTATACTTGATAATTGACATTTGACGATCTTAGCTTACGAAAATTAAAGAGAAGAAACAGTTGCTTACGTAAACAAATGACTCGTTTAAACAACCAATCAGGATCAAGATACTCACGTTATGTCACTTGCAGGTATCCCATTGAATTAAAAAATAGCATAAGATATGTACTAAAAAACTAAATTAATTGCAGAAAGGTACTTAATCGTTTAGAAGATCTGTAGAAAATACCTATACAATTATTGAAGCAAATGATGTAAAAAATATCCAAATAGTATTGACGCTGGTTACTTGGGTGGATAATTATACAAGTTATATATAAATTAAAAGTAAACATAAATTAAAAGCAAATATTTTGCCAAATATTTGTAAATTAATTTTTACATCTAGCAACATCTGAGGTGCTCCCCCTTCCCCTTACGCTACTTTCTTTATTTCAGCATTTTTTTATCTACCTTCTTTAATCATTTCATTCTTTATCATATTGATCAAAACTCTTTCTTTTTTAATTTTTTTTTACAATATCGTCAACATCTCTATGTTTACCTCTTTCATTTTACGGTTTGATATTGAAGCAAGCTCCAACCGGCCTGTGTAGGGGGCAGGGAACTGTCCCTGCATCATAAAGGTCCTGGGTTCGAATCCCGGGCAAGGCATGGATATTTCTTTTTCTCTCTGTGTGTTCGATGTCCTTTCTCCTTTGTGTATGAATGTGTGAGAATGTGACCCGCCCTATAAACGGGTTGTGGTTGTGTGGATGGTGTGGCAGAAGTCGAATTCCTGGCCATATATGGCGCCACTGAAAAACAGGAACAATCGCAGTTAGTCTATAGAGAGCATTGTCTATAGAGTTAATCTGTTGAAACAAAACTCAACTGCAACCTAACTCTAATGTCGATTTACTAACGAAAAGCCTAACGT
Source organism: Parasteatoda tepidariorum (assembly GCF_043381705.1). Lineage (NCBI taxonomy): Eukaryota > Metazoa > Arthropoda > Arachnida > Araneae > Theridiidae > Parasteatoda > Parasteatoda tepidariorum. The sequence continues at coordinate 34,391,808 of NC_092204.1, forward strand.
AACCTAACTCCAAAGTCCATTTAAATTTAGTTTTCATGATTTAGAAACCATACAAGATTTTTTTTAACCATAACCATCATATTATCTTTCACCATACCCGTTGTAAATGGGTTCAAAACCGTAAAAGTAAAAAAAGAAAATTTGTCCGTAATTTTTACGCTTAGTTAGAGGAGATGAACAGACTGCTGTCCGATTACTTTATCATAATTTTAGAATAAAAATTCGAATTTTGTACCCTCTCCTCATTTGAATAAATTTCGATAAAAAATAATTTAAAAGGACAGATGTTTTGAAATTGATTATATTTTTTTTCAATGCCAGCCTGGAGAATGACCCTAGTCATACAAGCATCTGAACAGCAGATTGGTCGGCCACTTTTTCAGGGGCACCATATTAGGTGGATAAACGTTGCTCCCACAGTAAGGGCAGAATTCATGCCTTACCCGGGATTTGAACCCAGAACTTTTCTGCTGCAGGACCAGTTGTCTGGACCCCTACACAGACTAACTGTTTCTAAATTTAAGTAAAAATGTCATGTTTAAAATTCAAGAGTCAAAATTCTGTAAAATTGTGCACTTGTTTTGATTTTGGAGAATGCATTTTTGTAAGTTTAAAATGAGTTTTATTTCCTTCGTTTTACTTTTCTTGTGCCGGGTATTAATTTGTTCAGTTTATTGCCAATTAAATTTTCAGCATCTCCCGTTATATTTTTTAAATGTTTAAAATTTTTGAACATTACAAGTGTCATATTTCTAATTACTAGGAGGCTTCGCCCCCTGCTCGCTGGCGCTCACCATCCCCCGGAACTGCTTTCACAGTTCATTTCGGATTGCTTCGCAATCCAATGCTCGCTTTGCTCGCTCATTGGATACGTTCTTAACGTCTAGTTTTTGTATACTTTTTTGAATACTGAAGTTCCGAAAACTTTTCACTGTAGAAAATTCTAAACCTGTACATTTCAATATTAATTTGAAATTGCAAACAGTTCACATATTTTTCTTAATCACACTATTCTAAATTTCAGTTGTTGAGAAAAGTAACTGTTGTAAGTTTTGTTTTAAAGTCTTTCCCACCAGAGGGCTAAAGCCATGTGTTGTAAAACAATATGAAATAGTAGTCTGCCACTGAACGCCGGATGTAAAGCATCGGCTTTGATGAAGATAATTTTGTATTTTTAATTCTCTGAAGGGCGCCACCTTAATAATATGGAATTTGTAAAATAAATGTATATATTTTTGATTGTTGATGAAGCCCATCATTTTGTGTTTTCATCAGTGTTCAGAAGCAGAACAACTATAAGTTTTTTATTTTATCACAAAAATATAAAATGTATAAAAAACAAAGAAAAGAGTAAGAAAATGAGTATAGTCATAGAAAAAGTTAAAATTATAATATAGTATTTGTCAGTTAAAATAAAACTTTTTGTTTAAGTCATTGCTAACAATTCAAATTTCTCCGAGGCAATTCTAAAGTATAAATTAAGGTAGTATTGTTAAGTTGAAACACAATATTTTTAGTTTTGATGTCAACAATACAATTCAATTTTTCACAAAAACGATTGTTTCCATTGTTAAGTTCAATGTCAACAATTCAAATTTTTCTGAGGCAACTCTTAACCTCTAAATATTATTTTTTTTATGTACACATTTCTAAATGTCAGTATTCAACCACAAAACAACTTAAAGTCCTCAAATTTAGCATGAAGTTGTAAAATGTAATGAAAGAGGGTCATAGCAATAATGAAAGTAGAAGTAAAGTTAGTACTGTAAAATTAAAACAATATTTTTAATCAATGAGCCAAGTTCTTCAAGAAGCAGTTGTAGAAGTAGGTTGTTTATTTAAAACTTTTTATAGAATTTCTTTAAGAACACAATTGTTAATTTGGGCATTTGGCGATACAACACTTTTAGAATTGAAGGATTTGTTACGTCAAGCGCTCAGGTATCATAATTTTGATCTAGTTGCGCTTCTATGTCATTTTGATTTATGTTGCTAAGTTAACTTTCAAAAAATTCTATGGCTGGCAACAGCATTTTTATTTTTTAAGTTGTTTATTTTTATTTCTTTTAGAATTCGTTATTTTTGTAGCGAAATGTTTTTTAACCTAACAGAATTCTTTGCCGACTGTTTAATCTATGAATGAAGAAAATAAAGTAAATATTTAACTGTTGTGAAAAGAATCTTATTTAGTTGTACAAAGTACTTCAGCCAAAATTTGGGAGCCACGTAAGAGAATTATATATATTAGATCAGAAACACATCATTAAAAGTCAGAATGCTTTGGTGTTTTCAAAATAAAGCAAACGTTGCCACCGGCGGAAAAGAAATACAGCCAAAATTTGGGAGCCACGTAAGAGAATTATATATAATAGATTTTAATGTCTAGATAGTCAGTGTTTTCCCATCGACAAAGATGAATCTGTTTTTCGTTTATAATTAGCTTTTTATAACTTATGCGCTTATGACTGCAATATAAATGAATAACATCAAATAAAAAATACACATTTTTACCTGTTAATTAATTTTTCATGCATATTATATATGATTATCCAAATTGCTTCCTGCAAAATATTCTTTAAGCTGACGTACAAAAATTCATATGCGTAGTGGTGAACATAATTTTTTTTTTTAAATAAATATGTGAAAATGAGTAACTTTTTTCAGCGTTTCGAGGTGATTGTAAAAAATAAACATTTTATTCATTAGAAAATATGAAAAGCTGCTTAAATGTATAGCACCACTTAAAATAATTATTCCGCGCATGGTTTAATCATTTATAATGAGAGAATTAGTTTAATTACCACAGTTCAAAGACCCACTTTTTAAAAAGAATTATAGCAAGATGAAACCAAATATGACATTTTCCCGTAATTAAAACTTGATTTTCTAGTTCACAAGTAATTAACTTACATTAAATTGCGGTGAATGCTCTTATTGAGTAATTATCTATAAAACTATTCCAGCAATTAAATGCTATTTAATCGAAAAATATGTCAGAGCTGTTTGACAAAATAATTATGGAATTTAACAAAAAAATAAGCAGTCAGTCGAAATGCAAATCGAATGTTGCATGCATTTATCTTTAAAATTAGTTTTTTTATTAATATCTCCAAAGTACTTTTGGCTTAAGTTTCGTAATTGCTACGCCATAATTGTACGAGTCTTTTTATTTGAAACAAATGCAGCTATGAATGTTACAAAAGGCTTTTATTTGTTAGACTCTTTTTTTCTGTCATCCCTACTAAAATAATTAACTTATGCTTTTGTTATTATGTTAGAAAAAGCTTGTAATGTTTTAAAAAAATAAGTTATCAAATTCCGTTTTAACAAAAACTCAGAATAAATAAGTTTCGAAATATCTTTAAAGAAAACCTTGAAGCCTCGTTTTAATGGTACACAACTTCTAGCAGAAGTGGCCTCCATGCATGTATTACAAGTCCCGCGCTTTTTCTATCGAGCGTATTCATCAATAGATATTCTATGAATTGGGGATTGCAGAGAACATCAAAGTCTGTTTGATTGAAGGCTGAAACTTAAAAACGTTTGGAATAATTATCTCCCAATTTCTCCTCATTTTTCTCGTACTCGAGTAGGTTTTTGTGCTTCCTTTTTAGGCGTCTTCTGTACAATGTTAGAATTGTCAAATTGTAGACAACTTTTGACAATTTTTATTGACTGTTTCGTTTTTCTCTAGTTTAAATTTTATTATACTATTTATATAAAGGTTAAAAACTCCACAAAGTTTTTAACCTTTATGTCTTCATTTTTTATAAGGATTCTAAACATATATATTAAGGGAAGATACTACAGTTACACGCTGCATATGCTTCTGTGATCATGAAATTTTAAATGTGCAAGAAATAGTGTAAATACAAATTTATATTTATATATTATATACATGTTCCTCTTTTCTATTTTATATTTTTTCTTAAAAAAACATCTATCTTCTAAAACTATTTATGATCAATTTTTAAAATTATCCAGTATAATATTACCTTGCGCACATCCATTTCGGGCCCATCCTTGGTAACTAACAAATCAAAGCTCAGAATAACAAATCACTNCAAATTTTAATTTCTTTAGAAGTTACACTCAATTTGCGCTTTTGTTTTCATCTTTTGTTTTCATATTTTGTAATCTGGCAATCTTTCTTCGAAAACATTTTAAATCATTCTTCGTCCATGTAAGTTGATCTGATTTTGCTACTCGCTTTATAGTCCCCTTTTTTAATGTTTTTTTCTTTTTATTTTATTTTATTATCTGTTTTTCCATGTTATTTTTACTTTTTGTAATCTATTTTATTTGTTGATATTTTTCTAAAAAAATATTTTGAGTGCTCCTCACACTATTGTATTAATATATTTTGCTTTGGTTTTATTGATACAATATCAGAAAGCACTCTGTTTGCGGATATAATCGTGTGGGCTGAAGAAAAGATTATATCTTTTTTCCGGCTTTTTTTCCGGTTTTTTATATAAAATTTCATCTTTTTTTTTATTTTTTTATTTTATTAAATGTTTTTTTTTAATAAACTGTCGTTTGTTGCTTTTTTACTTATTATTCCCCCCCCCCTTTTTTTTCATATGTCTATAATTTTTCTCTGTTTTATTCTTCATTTTGAACTTATCTAATGAGTGCTGTTTACTTGCAGCTTAAGCGCAATAAATGAAACTTATTGTTTTTCTTAACTTTCTTA
>NC_092204.1:34396537-34402846 GCF_043381705.1 Parasteatoda tepidariorum
TATATATATTTTCGCAACCAAAGATTTACTGAAATGAATTTTTTTTTAATAAAATGAAAACAAACATTTTGTTTATATAACCAAACATCAGAAACTTTCTATTTTAAAGCACTCAAAACACAGAAAAAAATAAAACAATTGTTTCAGAATTGTTAATAAATAGAAAGATGGAGCTTGATTAGAAAAATTTAATTAAGATGCATTAATTAGAGTGATTAGTTCTGAGTGTTTGAGTTTTTAATCCAAAGTTGTCGTTGCTTTCTGAGTTTTCTTAAAAATCGGAAAAGCTATTTATGGAAAGGACATTTATAGTACCGTAATCAACATGCTAATGTAATGAAAGAAAAAAACATTAACAAGTAAATGTCTAGATCCATTCAAAAGGTCATGTTCAAATATTTAAATATAATAAGAAGAATTTAAAATAAGAAAAGTTCCTTGTTCAATTCGAAAATAGCTGTAAATTAATGTAAAATACAAAAAATGCCCTCGATGTGTCGACACATTTTTGTAATACTTTAAATATTGTTGTTACAAACACAATTGCGATGGTTGCTTCAAACACAAATGCGACATTCATTTTTGAATCTCGTTCAGAAAGATTTGTAGTATACCTGAATTAACTTTGCGAATCTTTTAACGAAACATTGTGTATCAAAAATAAAAATATATACATTTTTGTAGAGAGATAGATTTAGGAATGAAATGAAAAGACCATTTACTTGTTTAACAATGTTTTTCACTTAGTTAAAAATATTCTCAGTCTGTAGTTGTCTTTCCTTTCATTCCGCTATACTGATGGATGTGCAATACAAAAATTTTACTTGATTTGGCATTTTGTAATATGTAGTAAGTATGTATGTATGATGTATTAAGAAAAAATAGGTAAATAATATAAGAAATTGAGTTTAAATGTTTGTTAAACACTCACATTTAGTTTGAAAAAGTAGCTTTATTTACAATACAAAACAATTTTTAGGTTATCTTTATCTTTTTATTCATAAAAAATTATCGCGTATTATGTTGCAATTTTTAAATGGCTCTGGCAATAACATGATAAATGGAATTTCTATTCTCAATATTAGTTTAAAGTCAGTAATTTATAAATCGTTTGAAAGTATAGATTTGCTCCACTAAACACTTATCTAGGGCAAAAAAAGTGCTCTGTAATTTACTATTTGAAACTGCATCTATTTAGTTTACTCCATTCATTGTTATACAGCCAAGTTATTTTGTAATAAAATTTCAGATATATTCTATAACTATTCATATTGATACTGACAATTTATAAATATTTTTCATATGCTTTCTTGTAATAACGTACGTAATGATTTATTTAGAAGTCAGTTTTTTGCAAACTTGGAATGTTTGCAGATTACTAATATTATATAAGATAAAAGTGATTACCAAATTTTAAACAAAGCATTGTAATTTTATTTTTGTTTCAAATACATTATATTTTCTCAGCTTAATTCCTTATTAAGTATGTTCATACAATTAAGATCTGAATTTTATTGTTATTCAGATTAATTGCAACAAAGAATTCTCAGTTGTTTATTAATATTTTTATCTAACATAAAAATTTATGCTACATCACTTGCTTAATACAAGATTACTACTAGCAAGACTTATGTAAAACTATCAGTAAACAGATAAACTAAATGTAATCGAAATGTCTTCTGTACTTTGTTTTCAAAAACTAATTAAATTGAATTTGCATATTGTAATCAATTTCATTAGCTTATGCTGCTGAATACTTTAGAAAGTAAAAGAGAAAACATGATTTAGCTTCATTAATTTTAATTAAACAGTTTCCATTAATTCTAATGGTGCAATTTTTGACAACACTTTTTTCTGCATAATCATTACTAACACTGTCATTAAGTTACGTTTTAAATGTTTTTATATTCCCCTAATATCATGTAATAAAATGCAAACGCTTTATTTAAAAATCTTATTCTAATTAAGATCAAATATTATCCTCTTTGAATAATTTTCACTCATGATTAAATAATTATTCCAGTTTACATTTACATTAGTAAAAAAAGTTTGAATATTCAAAATTAATTAATTTTTTGAGAAAACTGAAATTCACTCAATTTCCACCAATGCAAAAATAATAAAATATTGAAAACAAAGTATGAAACAAAACTTACCAATTGCCGTCGCTAAGTTAAAATATGGAAAATATAGTCAAGTTAATAAATGGAAAAAAACTCATTTCATACAGTTAGCAATGAGAAACTTGCGATAAGCTGTAAAGAATGAATATTATCTTGGAAAATTAATAAAAAGAAACTAATAAACTAAATCTAATGTATAGACTTTATTCATCCCCTTCAAAAAAAACTTCCCCTTTTGGAATATTTATCTAAGTTTCATGGAGCTACTACAGGTACTTTACCCAGCTCGACCAGTCATAATTTTTAGTTGTGGTATTGCATTCTTCCCCACAGCTAATACTCTGATATTAATCAAATTCTGGTTTTGTGGAATTGGGTTATATGTGGGGTTCTATAGTGTAGGGTACAGAGTTTTATCGAAAAATATTTAGGTCTGTAGAATTAAAATGTAGCATGTAGGGTTTGTACGGTCCTTATAAAATTTTAGAAAGTAGTTTCAATATTGTAATAAATAAGCTAAAGATTCAATAACTTTTATTAGCTTTCATAATTAAATTAAGAAACCAAACGAAGCCAAAACTAGACGTAAACCTTTAACTCGTGGTGATGTAAATCGAAATTACTAATTTTCATCCTTTTCCCACAGTTGTTTTTTTAAAATTTTTTAAGAATCGAATGATCTCTGATATGTGTAAACACATTAATTAATTGTGTCCCTGTAAATTTGCAATGTTATTAAAGTTGAAGAAGATATGGTCAAAGAATTTTGCAGCGTAATCCCACCATTATATTATTTTGCTATTTACTCTGGGGTAAAGATTGTAATATTTATATATCTTAAGGTTCCAGCCAGTTGAAAAGAATATAAACTATGCATTAAAAAGTAGCAATAAACTTCAATCGCAAAAATATATCTAACCATTAAATAAAATACATATTAAAAATTTGCCTATTTTTGCTTCCACAAAAAGCTTTGTCCAATTTTATGAGAAAAATTTAAACTGTTTGCTATAAAGTGCATCTGCTACAGTATATTAAGAAGTATAGGAGATATTTAAGCTGGTCATCTCTCCTCATTGGTTATCTTACTAAGATGTAATGATTAATAACATGTTTGATTAAAAATTAATTTATATATTTAGCTTTTTATGATTCTCGAAAAAAATCGCCGTAAAAAAGGTAAATTCGAATATTTTTCGTAATTTTAAATTTTCTTGTAACAGTTGTATGTTAAAGTGTGTACCGTCAACGTAATCACGTATATTAACTGTATACTCTTTTGCAGAAAACCATTTTAAAAAGTAAAATTGATCAAAAATTAAATATAAACTAAACACCATTTTGTCATTGTAAAATGATAATTTTCATTCATAAAATGTTGTTTGATATAAGGTAATATCATAGAATTACTTAATGTAATAACAGAACAGGAATATGAGCAATTAATGATCAAAGAGTTATTTTAATAAAAGGAGTTATGTCCATCTCTGATAGAAATCGAAGGCAGCGTTTGAACCACAATTGTTTTTCAGCATTACAGTGCATTTTTCCTGAGAAATAAATCATAAATCTCAGGAGAACTTGATTTTCCACGTTACTGATTTGTCAAAACTCAGTAATCCTCAAAATGCAACAAATGGCAAACTAATCGTCATTTCTGAAAAAAATGGATAGAAACTGTTCTTCACCCTTGCTTTTCAATTTTGAATAAAATTATTATTTTTATATAATATTAATATTGCGATTTGTATATAATTATATAACAATTTGTATTTTCCATTTTAATAAAAAGATAACTTAATTAGCTGAAATGATAAAATAATGCTTATAGCTGAAATTAAAAGTTAATTATAAACAATATGATAGTAAACTTGTAAAAAAAACATAAATCATCAAATTTACTATATAAAATTTTTCTGGAATCAATATAGAACATAATCAAAATATCATTAAATATTAAATTGATAAATAATTTACAAAAAAAAATTTTTTTATAATTTTTAATTTTATGTTGATGGTGGCCCACAATTTCTGGATCATTTCGCGTTAAATATTATCCCGTCATATTATTTTTCTATCCAAGAAGTGTTCTGTTCACCGGCAATAATAAGAAACAGTATTAAACACTTATCTTTTATGTTATTTGTAGAAGCATTAAATTTTAATTTATATATCTTTTATTTTTTAATCTAGGACAATTCTGCTTCCATGTTGTTAAAGAATTTCTTCTATTACGGTAAAAATCATTTTTTGTGTAAAATTTTACGAAACAAAGAATCTGATTTACCGCTATTTTTACACACAGTGGTATTTACTATAAAAATCGCTTAATCAATGTAATGAAATAAATATTGGTACAAACTAAAGGTATAAAATTTTACAACAAAATTGATTTTACGTTAAAATGAATTTCACAGATAATGCAACTAAAGTGCCCGTAATTTTACTTTAAATTGATCCGTACTTTTTTGCAGTGCTTGACATAAATCACTATAAAAATCACCTAATCTAGCACAATTTTGCTTCCACGAAAAAATAATTAATTTCACTGATGAACCTTAAAATTAATTTTACAGATGATCCACCCAAAGTGCCTGTAATTTTACTGCGAATTGATCCGTACTTTCTTACAGTGCATAGCATTTTACACTTTTATGATAGTAGAATTTTTTCTAAAAGCGTAATTTATATAAATATAATTGGTTTGAAAAAAATCAACTCCTTTCTAAAAAAATAGTAGTTTCTACAGAAAAGTGTACTTTTCAGATAACGTGGATTTCTGTGGATTTACTCATTGTCATTTTACGGAGAATTTTATATAAACACGGTTTTGTCAATTTTTTTCATGACCTCATTTTATTCATTAAAATGTGATCTATTGAACTTGGTTACGAAATTTTAAGGTTTTACTTAGTTTTAAGTTAATTCTCAAATTTTAATATTGTGAAGTAATTTACTACCTTAAAATTTAAAATTTATATGAATTATATAAAGAAAATTTATATACAGAATAATAAAAAGAAGTGCATCATATAATAAGTTTGCCGTATGTTAGCAATTTAACTCAGGGGAAGTTGAAACCTTTTATCTCTGAAGATGGTAGTTTAACAATAAATATAGCTTCTTCTTCAGCCTGAAATGTCTATAAAATAAAGATATTAACCTAAGTTATGTAAAGACTCAATTAATCTTACTTTCCAGTCATATCAAGAAATTAATTTGAAATCAATGAAAAGTTAAGCTCCATTAACGAATAAGTTAATGCTCAAGGCCACGTTTTGGTGGTCATTATGAATCATGTTGTATAATTAATTCTCGTAGTTGTAATGAAGTTCTACAGAGAAATATTTAAATAATCACGTTACATTTCATAAAAAATATATTCCAAATTAAAATGAAAATTGTAAATTATGTGTTGTAGATGTAGGACGTAATATATAAAATTAATGGTGCTATGAAAATCCTTTTTAATGTTAAGATTTTTTTTATCCGCTTTATCATGACGAACAATATAATTTGAATAATTTGTTCAAACCTATTTTACGAAGGACAATTTAGTGATATTTGAAGTACTTTTAAAATGACTGCACTTTTGGCATTATTAAAGGTATTGATTTTCTTAATAAATTGAACTGGGTGTGGCTAAGTTACCTGATGAATATGCTGAAATCTTAATGAAAGCAAGTGTTAAACTTAATTAATCTATTTTGAATGCTAAATATGTGCGATTCTTTATAGAAAGCCAATTTTAATGTTTTGAATAAAAAAATATTTGTTATTATCATTTATTTTATATACCATTTGATGGGTATTACCAAGTATGATGCGTGTGATGGTTATCAAAACAATTTTCATTTTGCTGTTGAAAATTATACTTTCTTTTCATACTGTTAATTTTTTTTTTTAGTTTTTTGCAAAAGAATTTATAGATTTCATGAATTTCCCTGTATTAGTCACGTCTACCTAATCATGTGGAATTAATTCGGTATTTGCCATGTTCAGGGTAAATATTTTTCACGACCGTTACGTCAAATACTTAAAATGAGACTTATATATAATGGAAATAAGTAAGTATAAGAAGTTTAAAAACTTAAGAAAAAATACAAATAAATGCAGCAAAAATTAAATAATACTTTTAAAATAATAAGTAATTAAGTCTAGTAATTAAGAAATACATATATATATA
>NC_092204.1:34402951-34461216 GCF_043381705.1 Parasteatoda tepidariorum
TATATATATATTTCATATCTTAATTGGACTTTTGAGGTCTAGTATGTTCAACACTTTTTTCCAGTTAAACATTTGAAAGCAATAGATATTTTGCAGAGAAATAATAACCTTTATCTAACTTTTATTGACGCAACACTATTATGAATAAGCCATATAAGAAACCATGGGAAATTCAATACAATTTTTATCACCTTTCCAGTTTGTGAAAGACATTGTTATAAAAATCAAAAAACTGCGTTCTAATGATACGTTCTAAAAGATAGCATGGTAATTTTACAGTGATTTCTTAGAGTATGGCGTGAAAGCTATCATTTCTAATTTTCAGTGTTGCATTTATTTTCTAAATATGTGGGTAGACATATTAAGAAATTGTCTACCCACATATTTACATACATATTTAGAATTGTCTATCCACAGTGTTGCATATGTTTCGAAAACCTGTATTTTTGAAAAACAGTTGGTATAACTAACAGAAAAATTATTAAATGAACTACTTAAATGCGGTAAATATTTTCTCTTTATGTCCAGAAATCTCAATTTTTTTGATCAGAAATATTGGTACCATTAAATATGGTTATTTTGTAAGAAATGCTTCAAGTGGAAAAGGCGAATAAAATACAGCACAGAGTCGCATATATTTCAATTTGCATGCGATATTACTTTTAAAAACAAATTTTTTGTACCATAAAAAATATGCTTATAAAACAGATACACGAATTTAAAGTTTTAATGAGTTAAATAATTAAATTCTAACATTTATATTAATTTATTATAGATTTACGATAGTTTATTTTAAGAATAAAATCAATCGTGATTGCAATGATTTTAACAATATGTGAATTTTGATGCAAATCGAGTGGGTTTAAATAAATTTTTAACTTTGGCTGTCCAAACCATACTTACATTTACGGCAGTAGTTGCTACATTGTGCAATATCTTCAATCATTAATATCAGCGTGGATTTTGAAACCAGTCTAAAAATCATATTTAAGCTTTTTTAAGATCACTTGTGTAATTTCGTGCAATTCGTGCATTTTCTCGTTTTAAATTAAATACTAAATTGTTTAAAATATATTTTAACTGTTGTAACTGTGTTAGATTTTTATTTATTAGACAGCAAAAGCATTTTTTGTCCTTTAAATTAGTATCAAATGGGTTTAATGATAAGCCAATTATTTAATTAATGAGTGGATTTTTTTTCTTTTATTAGGTAGAGCCCAATAAAAATTCGTACTTTAATTTGGTTACTAATATTTCAAACTTCAAAATTCCATTCTCTATTTTCATAGTGTACAAAATGCATGTGACTTAAACAAATGACTAAAAAACAGTTGAACAAAAATAGTTTATTTAAAACATGAGAAATAAAATTTGATAACTTCACTTCCAATTGTCCGAAAAGAAGTGAAGTACATGAAATGAAATGAAGTTGACGAAATGTACAATTATAAACACAGGAATTAATGCATGTCTATGAGTCACCTTGAACACATAGCATGTGAACATGTTAATAATTGTTAATGGTTAGCTCCAAACCCCTCTATGTTTAAAATTCTGTAATATGTTTGCATAATTTATTTAAATTTAGAACAAGAATTTTTTTTAATTGAAGTTTTGTTGAATTCAAGAAAAAGATTGTCATGGAACTTTAAAAAAATTTAGTGTAAATTAAAGCATTAAAATCAATCAAAGTAACTTCGGAGTGGAATTTAAAAAAAGGAAAAAAATGGCCTTTATACTTGTTTATCCTTTTTAGTAGTGATGTATGTGCTATTTTCTACGTAATTTACCCTGAAGTACATTCTAAAGTTTCGAACTAAATAAGCTATTGCATCGAATCTTATTGAAACATATCTCAAATCAATTAATTGTAAATAACAATAAAAAATAACTACCAATAGTCACAAATATAGAGCAAAAAAAGCCTTTATAGTTGTTTCTTTTTATTTGTGCTATAATATCCTGTTTTCTTCGTTATTTCACCCTATCACAATTATAAACTATGATTTATGTCTAACACATTTTTTTGAACTATTAATTAGGCTTCAAAACTTGTCTTTGAACTTGAAACTTAAAACGTTGAACTGAAACTTGTCTTTTTCTAAAAATTTCAAGTTTCAGTTTAAAAGTCAGTTTTGCTTAACAGACGTTGTACTTAGCTCACTTTACTATGCATATTTTTACCTTCTCAAGAACTCTTTCTCTGCTTATGGATAAAAATCTATATTTTGAAACAAAAATAGAAAAGCTGAGACTTCTTAGGATAGACATTTCTGTTTTTAGTTCCATAATAAGATTAGTTTTATTGAAGTATTATTTTTCTCTGAGACTTTGATCGTTAAGGTTTAAGTTTGATCATTTCATTTTTCAAGTACAAGTTTATAATATGATGCCGGTTTTAAGCTTTGTTGCAATGTTCTTGCAAGCTTTAAAGATGATTTAGAAGCTCGCGTGTATTTAAAAATAATTGTGTAAACATTTTATATAAATATAATTTATAGCTTATTTTCCTTCAAAGATATAGATTATTTTTCTGAATTCAAGAAGAATAGATTATTTTTCTTAAATTCATAATATTAATTATGTTAAATTTATCAGTGAGGAGTATAAGAGATTAAAATGATAACTAAAATATAAACCTAACATTTACAAAAATATATAAAATAATCCTTAAGTCTTATTCTGCTTTTAACAGTTATGTTTCGAAAATAAGATGAAAAAATATTCAACAGTGGAATGGTAATTTTCATTTATTAAATTGAAACTGCCTATAAATTTCTATTAAATTTATTTAATTAATTTCATTAATTAAATAATGATTTAATTTCTACAAAATAAACCATTATTTTTTTAATTAATCCATCATTTAATTTCATTAAATATTTAATTATATTTTTCTAAATTATTTAATTTATGAAAGTTCATTAAGTTATTTTTAATTTAATTTCTATAAAATTAATAATTTCGCAATATATATCATAGAAACCATGAACAAAATTGGAATTTAAAAAAACTGAACAAAGAAGCGAAAAATATACTTAATCCAAAAACCTCATTCGGTTTCAGAAAATATATGGAAGAAAATATAAGTAGACATATCAAAAATAGGTGCCTATTAGATTTGTCAGATGGAAATTAGGCAAACACAAGTGATTTGAAATATAAATACCGTACGATGACTCAACCTTTTTTCCAAATTTTATTTTAAAATTATTTTCTATACTTGTTCTTATTTCTCAGTAATTATTTCATTGTTTTGAACATCGTATAAATAAATCAGAGATTCAGTTCTATTGTCAGATTGTTACTCTACCTGATTATTTTATTTCTTCTGATATAAATTTTCAGTTTATTAAGTTGCCATACATTTTGATACAGGACGGCCAGTATAATTTTAAACGTTTTTGCGGTATCTCAGAAGATAGAGCACTTCTAGCATCGATGATTACTTAATTTGTAGATTCTTTTCGTTCAAATAACAGATTTTTTTAAAATAACGGAATTTGCTTGTTGAAGTAACAGTTGTTATCTGATGAGAAAACAGGTGTCAGTTTTAAAATAACAGTGTTTTTCTGTGATCTTAACAGTTTTATACTAGCACACTAGCTGACAGTTTTTTCCCCGTAAATTTAGCGTATTTCTTTACAGTGTAGTTACAGGTAGTGATACATGTTTTACGGTCATTGTAAATAGTCGTTTATTATTATTACTAACAGGTCAATATTAATAATGACCAAAATGGCCGGTTAAAATGAATTATTTAAGCTAATTTACTTCATTAACAGGTCATTACTAATAATAAAAAAATATGTTTGGTCAATGTCATTCTTTCACGTTCATATTGGTGATAATATGATCTGATACACTAACTACAAGCATCGAGGCGCCAAATTGATTTTAAACTGGAAACATAAAAAGAAAAGGAAAGGAAAAAAAATTAGTGCCCAGGGGCGGCTACAAGTTATACTGTGTAAGTTGGTCATTTTCTGCGATATTTTTATTCATTTATTTATTTTTTAGTTTACCGAGTGCCGTTTCCCGGAAGTTGCCAAGATTTGCCGATTATTCTGCCGTAGATCACGATACGAAAATCTCGCCTTTTTATTTCTTACTTTGACCAAAAGAAATGGTTATAATTAATATTGACCGGTTAGTATTAAAAATAAATGGATTTATTACTTTAACCGTAGCATATACATTAAGAAAATATACGCATAATCTGTAGACCCATGATGAAATTACAGTTGAGAAGGATATCATTATGTAAATTAATATTTTTCACATTTATGTATAGCAATTAATTCTAAATTCATTATGGCAAACATTTTTATTTATTGAAATTGTACAAGGAAATTCGAATTTTCGGTTTGCTTATTAAATTTTACAATTACTATTATTGTTAATGATAAAATATCCTTGTTAACTATTCAAATTACGTAATCTTGATGTATTCCTCTCAAATTATTGATTCTTTAATCTATGCCTTTGTATTTGTCATAGATCCACTTTATTTAGAGTTTTTAAGCTGTGCTTAAAACATTCATAAGCGCTTTATTCTGAAGAGAAGTAAAAAAATCGATAACTGTTAATTGTAATCGTGTAATCCTCGTGTAATTAGCAAAACAGCTCAAAGAAAATATTTCTTTTTCCTGTTTTGCTTTGACTGACTAATGAGGAGCACTTCGTTTCGAGGGCTTAGCAACTAAATTTCAAATAAAACATGCATAATTTGAAATACATTGCAAGAATGTTTCACTTTATTTCTTACTTCTGATAGAAAATTTAATTGAATATTTAATGTTATCTATACACAACAATACAACGATGCAAATTTTTTCCTCTGTATTTCCTTCCAAAGGATGTTAAAGCAATTGATTTTTTAAAAAAAAGTAAACGGTAAAGGGAAAAATAACCTTTATTTGAATCTTAGCTTTGAGAGACGAAATTCAAGAAATGCTATGTTTTTAGGAAGACAACAAAGGTATTAAAACTTAATTCTAAATACTGTTCTTTTCGTACTGTTAAGTTATATTTTTGTATGGGACCTTTCCTTTTGTTCAATAGACAAAATATCCAGTAATTAATATTGTTTTTAACCCTATGAATTCTTATTTGGCCTATTGCAATTAACTTAAAAATTATTAAAAAAAACTAAATATTCAAATATTTAGCTACAATTTGTATAAGTAAACAAACTGCATTTCCTTCATAAGAAAGTGGAAAAGTCGGCTTTTTTTCGAGTGATTAAAGCGCGTTCATTCCTGAGATCCCCCCGAAGTGTATTTAACCGATTTCTAGATTAAGGTATTTAATTACTGTTATTATAACAATAATGTCTTGGTAATTTTTTTTTATCATGATAGCTATCTTTAACTTTTATTTCAGATATCTGTTAGATTCCTGAACTGTAAAAAATTCTGGATCAAATCTGCACTAAAAACCTCACTAAAAATGTACACTACACAGCACTCAGGGTGCCGGTACTTTTTTTCATAAAATTCATTTCCACACAGAACATGTTACGGAACAAAAATTCTAATAAACCTAAAGTTTTAAAGCAATAATTTTCGAAAAAACCCTGAATCAGTCTAATTAAATAAATATGCTATAATGATGGGATTTTCGAATACTGAGTGTCAATTTCAGTAGTGTTAAGGGCCGCATTTAAAAAAAATATGGTCTTAATATCTTAGTCAGGAAAGCGGTTGCTAGTTTGGCCTTTTTAGTGTTAATTTCTTTTGGATAATGTTTGCTTCCCAGTCTGGCTTACTGTCTATTTTTTTCCCCAAAACAATATAAAAAATGGTTGCAAAATTCGACACGTTTTTTTTGAGTAACTTAATAAAAATAGGAAATAAATTTATGTTAAAGTTAAAACTGAAGAATAGTTTGACTATTGAAATTGACTTAAAGAAGGGTTTGGTTTGTAACAAAATGTGGTTTATGTAACAAAAATTGAACAAGAATATGAGTGAATACAAGAATAAAAAATCTTGAGTGA
Source organism: Parasteatoda tepidariorum (assembly GCF_043381705.1). NCBI lineage: Eukaryota > Metazoa > Arthropoda > Arachnida > Araneae > Theridiidae > Parasteatoda > Parasteatoda tepidariorum. The sequence goes on from NC_092204.1 coordinate 34,408,953, forward strand.
AGGGCACCTTGGAAATACTTGGATACTATCTGACAGCCGTAGTTCAATTCAACACCTCAAAAATTGGGCCCTCATTGGAGATAAAACCAGTTTTTCGATCTTACAAAAAGTAAAGCTCATTTCCCAACAGCATGAGGTCCACTTTCAATGGATCCCGTCCCACGTCGATATCCACGGCAACGAGTTGGCTGACACTCTTGCAAAGAAGGGACTAGACCATCCAGTCCCCTCCACCTCAGAGCTTACATACCTTGAATTTTTTGCAAGGCAAAAGGCCCAGAATAAACAAAAGTGGCTGCTTTCACCTATTCACTACTGGTATAAAGCAAAAAGACCAGGACTCTCTCTATCTCTCCCTGGTGACAGGCAAACCAACACCTGCCTATCCCGACTGGCCAGTGGACACCTGAAAAGTCTCACATTTTCTGCAAATCAAAAGATCTTTCCTCTTTGCCCTAAATGCCAACAAAACCAGGCATCACCTGAGCACATCTTGATCTGTTTAGGGCTGGACTGGAACGATATTCATTCCTCTCCCATTCTGGTTTCGGATTTTCTCAATGTTAACGGATTCATTGATCTGGTCTGACCCCGTCAGACCAGATGGGAATTAGCAACAACAACAACAACAACAACATAATTTTTAATAAATATTTAATATAATTAATTATTAAATTATTTATCAAATTTTTAAAATATGCTTTAAGTAACTATGTATTTTTAAAATATGCATAAAGTAACTATTTTATCTTCAAAATGCTTGAATAATCTGTATAAAATTAAACAATATTTAAGGAATATGTGTAAGATTAATGTAATAATATTAATGAGACTTAATTTTACATTAGATGTCAATTTAAGGTTTTAATTTTTATTTGAATAAAAAATAAATTCTTGTAATACTTTGACTTTTTTTAAAAATTAATAATAAATATTTTTTTTAAAAATCCTTTATTGAAATTTTGATTTAAACGAGTTTTGCTTGGAATTCCAATGTTATTTCAAATATATTCAGATTTTTAATTTCAACAAGTGACATTCCCAGAAAACTGAAAAAAATACGGAGAAAAATGAGGAATGAAAAAAATAGTTAATGAAAAAAATAGTTTATGAAAACAAAAAGAAACTGAGTTTCAGAGAAACACATTAAAATGGGAAACGGAACTTCAGTTCACAAAAAATTACAAAACGGAAAGATGGAGAAACCTCAACGACATACAGAAAAATACAAAATGGAAAAATTAATCAATGGAAAAATACGAAATGGAATTTCTGTAAGGACATGAAAAAATAAGAAATGGAAAAAATATTAATGGAAAAAGAAGAAATAGAATTTCTGTAAAAGCAAAACTTTTTCTACTGGTAATTTTCCCCTTGTTTCAATGAAATGTTTCACAGAGTAAATTATAGAGTAAAAATTAACGAAAGAGAAAATTATAGAGTAAACATGAAATCAATAATTTAAATACACTTTTAAGCAAGCAATGAACTTTAATATAAAAGAATTTTTTTAATACATTACTGAGTTTATAACTTAAAACAATCCTAAATTTATGTACCTGAGTTTATTGAACCATTTTGAGTTTAGAGGCAACAGCTGTCAGTTTAGATAATGCTTATCCCAAATTAGATTACTTGTCTTGAAATCTGTTGAGTTACACTATAGGAGGATGACAGTGTAATAAGACTAATTCAGATTAAGGTATTAAGCATAAAGTTGGTTTAGTAAGCTATAAGTCATTATGAGAACAAAGGTTTCGTGGAATTTCAGTCTGTGTTACATTAAAAGATTACCAGGCTTATAAGCTAATATTTTCAACGTACTATAGAAAAATATAAAAATATTTGCTAAAGGATGTTTCGTTAAAAGAAGCTACAAATTAAAATTTAAAGATTTATATCTCAATCTGTAAATTACATTTAGAAATAAAAAAAATTTGTTTACACGTAAAAGCTTAAAAATTTTTGAAGTATTTCTTAAAGTTTTTATTAGCATTTAGTAGTTTCTTAATTTAGTATTATTAAGTGTATTGTTAAGAATACAAATACTGCTTTAAATCATTTTGTTTTAGGTAGATGACTAAAAATATCATAAAGTCATAGATTTTATGAAAAACTAAGCATAATTTCATAAGAATTATTAAAACATTTCTCGTAGGCACTTTTTTTGCGAATAATCTGTTCTTTAGAGGTATGTTTATGAATTTAAATTACTTTTAATATAATTAATCAAAGTTTTATTCGTAATTTAATGCATGAATGAAATATAAAAAAAATTGAATGAAATATACAAATTCTTATAAATTTATTTAACGTTCATAATTTTATTAAAAAATAACTGTTTTAATGTTTCAGAAAAACAATGAAAACTTTTCTATGAGTTTCTCTAATAAATTCGCGACTGATTGTTGTAATGACGATATAAATGTTAATATTCGTTAATACATTTTTTGAAGATTTTAATGAAAAATTTCATTAAATTCTTCCTGATGAATAAATACTGCTTACTTATTTTCTTTTTACTAAAGAGAAGCAAATATATTACATTACTACAAAATAATAAGTTTTCATGCATTATTCCTATTGAATAATTTCATTTCCAAGAATTAACTTATTCGTACCCACAATCCAATTTGAAGGGTCTCATTAGCTCAAAGAAATAGTTTTTTTTTCAACGTCAATTTCACATAACCTTTTTTTTTAATTTTTAAGCATTATTTTCTTTGATATATAATTAATTAATACTCATAAAAAGTGTCCAATATGTATAGCTGATTTTATGTTCAAGTTAAGCGTAGTTTTTTACAATATTTAGGGAAAAAAACATTTGATAAGTTTATTTAATTTTAAGTAAATAAATTGATTTATAATACAATCGGAGATTATTTTTTTTCAATTTTAAATAAATTAATTGATGTGTGATAAAATTAGAGATAATATTTTTCTTCTTTTCACATAATTTTAGATCTGTGAAGTTTTTGGTCTGTTTGTATTGGCTGTCAAAAATATACAACTTTTAAAATCTTAAAAAAAGTACTTTTTGTATTTGTCACGTTTTTTATTAGTCATTTAGTAATTTGTAAAAAATGTAAGAAATAAAATTTTAAAATAATACATAATATACTAAAACTGTGGTTTGATTTTATTGGTTAATTTAGGCAATCCGATCTTTAAATAATACGTAGTATTATATGTTATTGATAGCTTTTATTACATATATTTATTGTTAGATGCTTTCTCTTAAATACGGATGAACGTAACTTTAAGTTGTACCGATATTCAAAGTGCAACTAAACTATCTTAGGACTTGAATTTATCACCACGCTGAAAAAAAATTTCGGATCAGATTTAATTAGATGCTTGTAAGCAACGTCACGCATGTATGTCGTTCCTAATTGGCTAATTCACGCGTGTGTGTTGAACCTGATTAGCTGATTCACGCGTGACGTCACTTGTAGGAAGTCAGTTGTAAGCGATATCAGGAGCATCATGAAATGCAAACCATCTTATTGGTCCTGTAACATATCAAGCTATATTAGGAAACAGTTTCTTGCTTTATTAAAAAAAAAAAAAAACACTTCTTTCAGACCTCAACAAAAACAGTGACGACCTTAAATTACCCGTAACGGGTTAATAAGAATCTTTCACTAAAATATAGAAAGTCCAGTAACGGGTCGGAATAAACTTACAAAAAAACATAGAAAAACCCGTAACCCATCAGTATAAACTTCAAACAGGGCTCGGTTGAGCCATTGTATTCAGTTGCCTCATTGACTTTTGGCGAGCTTTACTTCATCAGGAGAAACAATGACAGTCTTGGAGGGTCCCTCCATCCCATGATTGGTATTGACGGAGATGTCCTGGGGCTCCATTGGCCTTTCCTGCGATAGAGCTGACCAGACGGCGATGCCGAAATTTGCCAGCGGTCACCTGGGGAGCGGCTTCTTTTGCAATGGCAACAGGGTTTTCCGGGTTTGTGCAAAGTGCGTCCCCGAAGCCCATTCTGGCTTGTCTTTACATTTCTAAGGAGACTTTCGTGACGGACCCTTTGCTTGCCTTGGATTTTTTGAGAGTGACTGGACTCATGGATAATGTCTAGCTACCGCTAGACAGTGAGGAGTTTAGTCACAGTTTATTTTATTCATGATTAAACTAGCTAATTACTTTCTTAATATTTTTAGACTTTATAGTCCGAACGAAACTAAAAAGTGAAGAATTCAGTTTTCGTGATTCGAATTTGTGATTCATGTGATGATTGCGAATTTTAGTATTGCGGATTTTAAATGTTTGATGATTGCGAAGTAAAAAGTATATTTTGTTGGGATATGGAAATATTCTAAAAGGATTATGGCATATTATTACCTAAAAAAAATGCTTTTTTTCCTTCTTTTTTTTGAACAAATTTTCAAACAAATTAAAATATGGTTTGTTTGGAAGGGATCAAGTAGCTGAACGTCGACGGCAACTGAGACTTGATATAAACTTATATGTTTGCTCATCGAAGGCAGTATTATTGCGCTATTTGAACTAATTATGCAAATATTTCAAATATTTATTGTTATAATTTTAATGATAAAATTTACAATTCATACATTGATCGACAGATGTATGGACTTTAAATAATCTGTTTGTTGTGATTTCGAGTATAAAGCAATATGAGTATTAGTAGTTTACGTCCCACTAGAGCTTTTTAATAGGCTATTGGCGATGGTCTGGAAACGATCCCTGAAGATTATCCGAAAACATGCCATTACAATTTTAATCCTCTTCAGAAGTGATGGTTCCCCGCTTTGGTAGTCCGACGACTGTGAAGTCCAGCACTTTACGGTAAAACAGTTTAATGAGGACTGGACCTCGCATTTTCGGTTTCTAGGCCAGCTGATCTAAGTGGTCATTCACCCGCTAACTGACAGCAATCAATGACGTTCAACTAGGGACCCTTTATGATCAGTATTTTCCAACTATGATCTGAAAATATATAAGAAAAAACTAGTACAATAATTATACTTTACTTTACTTTTTTGATAAATAAAAAAAACTTTTTGTAATTTAAAATTATATTCATAATTAAATCTTGCAAATCCTTGTAGTTCGAATTACGAAGAAAAAATAAATATTCATAATAAATAAATAATGTAATAAAACACAATATCTCGAAATAATAATACTCTTTTTCCACATTAAACACATCAGAGTCTGAATTTCTTAATAAAATTATGTAAGTTATCACTTAATATTAAAAACAAAAGCATGCATAATTTAATAAATTTATTTATTATTTACTTACTGGAAATTCTCGTTTTAATTTATAAGCCTATAATATTCAAATCAATTATTTATTAATTGCAGATCTTTTTTCTATAAAAGCAAGTTCATAACTTTTTTTTATAATTATTTATAAATTAGAAGAGAAGTTTAATATTTGTTTAAAAATATAGGAGATTATAAAGTTCTCTATTATTTTTTTGCGTTAAATAAAGTAAAGTATTATTCTAAGATTTAACATAATATTGGATTTGAAATGATTTTTTTTTAACTAACTCATATAGATCATATTTTTTCTATTCTTCTGCATAACATTCTCATTTTTGTGCTAATTTATTTTATAATGTGATAGTTGATTTTAAAAAACTATACGAACGTTTATACGAAAAAAAAACTATTCGTTAATAGAATGATGCATTTAATTTCTTTTTTCGTATTGTTTTTCTGCGAACTTCTATTAAAGCTCAAGCTCAAAGGTGATGTCCTAACATATCACATTAGCGAAATTAGTCACATGCAAACAAAACATGGTAGCCGAGAGTGGGCACTCGTCTTTAAAAGCTACGCCTTAAAACATTTCAACACTAAGTTTTAAAATATTTAATACACAACTACTGTTTATTTCATATTATTTTATTTGTAAGTTTTGTACATAGATGTTGTTGTCGTTGTCTTTGGCCATTAAGGCAGAAGGGTGTGATTGCTCCCGTTGTGCTATCTATGGTCAAGAATTCAACTTCTGTCACACTCATACGTCACACCCATCTTATGGGACAAACTCTTTCACGCTTCCATTCATTCATCCACAGATCGTAGTTTTGACCAGAACCAGAGAACGATCAATCTCAAATTCTGTTCCCCCGAGTTATAATTTGTTATGGGAACATAGAGGACTTTGTGAACCGGCGAATTTAGCATGCACCAGTCACCATTTACAACATCGGGAGTTTAAAGCAGGCTGGATTCGACCTCCCATTTTCACGAACGTGAGTCCAGTACCTTACCAACCAAGCTATCAAGGACCTTGTTTATAGATGTTTTTCGTGTGTAATATAAATTGTTCATAAACTGTTCACAATTCTTAAATGCATATTTCATTTCTTAAGAATTCGTGAAAATCGCTTGTCAACAATTTTGAGTCTTCAATTTTTTGCAAAATTTTATTCTGCTAGAAGATTTTGAATATTATATATTATATTTAGATTTTGAATATTATGAAATTTCAATATTTTATAGATTTTGAATATTTATAGCAAACAAAATGTTATTTTTATACTGTCTGCGAAACTTATATTACAGGGTTATTGGTCTGAAAAACTTTAATGTAAACACAAAAATAAATTGTCTAACTTTCATATATAAAAATTAATATTTTATTTTTCGGTAACCCATTTTTGAAAGTTGCATTTCTACTCGTATTAATTAAAGGAATTTAAATTAAAAGAATATATAGATAAAAATTAAATTCTTTAAAAAAAGTTACCTAAATGTTTAAAAAAAATATTTAAAATAACACTTTTCATTCAGAATAAATTCAATTTTGAAACTTCTGTCTTTCAAGTTTTCCTCACATCCTTTCTCATTATAAATGAATTGAAAAAGTTTTTTAAAAATAGCTATGTTAGTAAAAATAATTTTTGCAATCTTGTATTTCAAACAACATTATAAATCTACAAGAAACTAGACAGAGTTAAGAAAATTGCATTTAAACTATACCTGAGATGGAGTTAGATAAATGTTGTAATACCTTTCACAAAATTTAAGTGAAAGAGGACTAAAATTTATGCAAACACTTGTAACTGGTGTCATTTTGCAAAGTAATCATCTGACTTGTTTTTATAATTATAGAAAGAAGGAAATCTTAGAAAATTTTGCCAAAGCATTTGCATTGCTAATTTTTATAAGAAAAAGTTTCCGTATTATATTTACTCTTATTCAATTAAGTAAATTTTATTTAAGATATGTAGAACCATAGTTGCATTTTCTGTAAATTAGAAATCAATTTAAAGAAAATGTGAGATACTTAAAATATTGTATCCTATTTTAATTAATTATACCTTTGATTTGTCTGCAAAAAAATTCAACACCTAACTTTGCAGTCGATAATCGGTTATATTCCGGAATGCACTGTAAGAAATTCTGGAACAAATTACGGTTTAAACTATTGGCACTTTGGGTTCATCATTCGTAAAATCCATTTTTACCGTAAAACATTATACTGTAGTTTTTTCAATAAAATTTATTTAGTTAGAGTGATTCAGTTGTTTTAAGAAAATTATTACTGTAAAATATATCAGATTTTTTGTTTCCAATATGTTCCGGTAGAAATGGATTTCACGGTAAAATGTACTAGCATCCTGAGTGCCGATACTTTTTACAGTAATTTGATCCATGATATTTTACAGTGTAGTTTAAAATATTTTAATTAAATTACCCAAAACAAAACGCTTACTTCTTATCAGTAAAATTAATAATAAAAACAGAAGCTAGTTCATTCTTGAAAATTTTATTAGTAAGTTTCAAAGTAATATTCCAATAATAAAATTTTATGTTATTTACAAAGTTATATTTTTATTTCGTTGTTAAAATTTGAAAACATGCTTCCCTTCACCGCTAAAAAACGAAAAGAAAAGCCTTTATGCTCCCTTCACGAACAATTAACAATTATTACATAATTATGATAAAAACTTTAGAGCTTAAACGTGAGTAATGGCATAGTTATCTTTATGTCTGCAGTTTTCTAAAGTAATAAGGAATATTAGAATTTTTAAATATCATTTTGCATTTTCAAAGAATTGCTTTAGACATTAACTTTATTTATCTTTCTTCTTGCAAGCAATAATACGTTAAAAATAAAGTATATACGCCTAATTTGTGCATCGTAATGGTCTTGTATTTATTCAGGAATTATTCTCAAAGGGAAAAATGAGAATCTAAATTTAAAGAAAAAACATGTTTTCTTTCTTCTATCTCATCTAAACTTACAAGGTTCATTTAATACAAAGAAATAGTTAATTGTTATCTAAATTTTTTTCGTTACCTTAGACATTTCTTTGTATAAAAAAAATTAAAATTATTTGAAAAACTGCTCAGAAGATAAAATAAATGTATTTTTACTGTACCTAAAATTAAAAAGTCTTCTTCGTTAATTACATATTTTTTACAATTTTTTTTTACCATTTATTCACTATGTAAGGGACTGTTCATATATTACATAGTCAGTTCTGAGAGAAAATTACGTAGCATTATAAGTTTTTGTGTAGTTTTTTTACTCTCTCAATCCGAATATTGGTTGAAAATTATAAAATTAGGAACTCACTAAGCAAAATTAAATGTCATTACGAAGCATTTTTCATTGCTAAAACAAGTATATTGCTATGCATAAATACAGAAGTTAAAGAATAGTCAGAGGCGGATATTTTTTCAAAAAAATCCAAGAAAAATTTATTAAACTTTACTTTGAACAAAACTATTATTTTTTCAATCGAATTTTAATTGTTTTCTTTATTTTCAATAATAAATTAGCCAGTTTGACATAAATTGTTTTGAATGTTCTGTTTTTATAAAAGAAATCTATGACATGGAAATAACGTTACAAAAGATTGATTATTGAATCATTTGTTCATTTTATTTTATTTTACAACCAGTGTTGAACAGACGACCAAATTCTGAATTTTAGTCCTTCATTGTTCACCATTGTGTTTTACATGTAGAGGGAAACCACGAAAGCCGCCCACAGTTGGCCTGATGGCAAGGGAATTCTTACCCATGATCCGTCTACCTCTGTGGATATTTTATGTCAGCGCTGTGGTTGGGTGAATTATCTAACCGAAAGGCGAACACTCTATCCTCATAGCCACCGTGACTTTCGGTTGTTTGCTATTGAAAATCCAATCAAAATCAAATTAGTTTCACCCTAAACAGTACTTATGCAATACTGTTAATTTGAATTAATGTGCGGTCGCATAAATCTAAACTTTAATTAAGATCTAAGATATAAACTAGTTTTAAAGTAAGACTTACACATTGAAAATCCATTTTTAATTATCTCTTAAAAATAGAAAGGTAATTATAAAAGAGGAATTTGTTTGTTATATGAAATACTTTAGGAACGCAACATTCAAAATCAATTTAAAGCATTTTTGAATGCTCACAACTGATTTTCAAAGTGGTATAAATTTTTAGGTATCATTAATATTTTGAGAACAATATAATTCGGCGATGTTTTAAAGTAAATTTTTTACGCATAAAAATAAAACGAATTTGATAAATAAAAACCCGAAATTCCGAAACATTTACATACGGACATAACTTTACAAAACCAATTTTACTTGTATTTTAACACCCTAATGGTTGAAGTGCTTAAAACACTTCAAATAAAACTAATTATGTATAATACTTCACCTCAATATAAATAACAATCCGTAGAGCATTCGTCCTGCTGCAGTGAATAATGTGTCTGTTAATGCCCATTATCGATTAATTAAAAAAATTATAATAAAAGACCTTCTTAAATACTTAGTGAAACTATTCATGGATTCTTAAATAGCGTTCAACACTAAGAGATAAAGAATGGTCAAAACTCCCACAATATGGTAAAATTTACCATATAATTGCATCTACGGAAGCACTAAATAGCTCTGTAATTTTATCCGTTTTACCGACTAATGATTTCGGTAAACTTAATAATTAAATATGGGTTTATAATATGGGATAAAATTTGGTAAAAGTGGTATAATTTGGTAATTTTATCACGATGTCTTAGATCATGACATAAAAACCCTTTATTCGGCTGAATTAGCTTTTCTTTTTTGTATTTTTTCCTAAATGTATGGTAATAAGTCTATAAGTTAGAAAAACAGAATTTTCGGAAAACGGTTATCACATAAACGGTACAGTTACCGAATGAATACTGTATATTTATATCTTGCAAGAAATATTATTACAAACAGTGTGACAATTTTAAAATAATTTTTTTCTCTGTGAGTAAATAAAAAATAAATGGATAAAATTAGAGTTGTGTCAATTACAGTTCCACCATATTATCCTTGTATTAAAATTAATTATATTAGTCATGTGTGATACCATGCAACTACATGTGAAAGTATTAAACAATTTTTTCAATATTTGTTTCATGAGTAACAGAATTATTCCAACGTTCTATGTCAATCCTAAGTTCCTCTATTTAATCTAGTTATGCATAGTTTTTATAGTTAACAAATAATCGAAGAACTAGAAAAATAACACTCGATGAGATTCCATAGAAATTTTCCTCATGAGTGTTTATTGCTTAGCAACAATGGGAAAAATTCCGACAGTGTTGTTCAGCGCCGATGCCTAAAACATTTCATTAATCTTAATTTTTTTTTGCTTTACACAGCATAGATAAAATTAATAAGAGTTTTACAAAGCACTGGGAAAATTTAAATATAAGTATTAGTAATACGAATTACGTAAAATAATTCTTCTGAATTTGGCTTGACCAGTTTTTGAGTGAATATGATTATTTCCTATTTGCTTCAAGTATTCTTTCCGAAATAAGTAATCCATAAAAAACACTATTTTGCTATTGCATCTTGATTTATAATTTTGCCCAGAAGTAAACAACCAATATTATCTAGGAGAGTTAATAATTACTAAATGTCGCATTTAAAATAAAATAAAATCCACCTTAGACTGTTTGTTGACCCTAACTTTATACCTAACTCAATTTTAGTTTCTACAAAACTACAAAATATGAATTTGGAGTGACATATTTTCATCTTAAATGTTGTAGCAACATTTATGTAAACATATGTAATCCTTTTAATAAAGGTGGAGCATAGAAACTCAAAAAGAAATCCTTTTTAAGATAAAATAAATGTCAGGTTTTGTACTCTTCCGAAAATTTCCTCTGCATATAAAATACGCTCATTTAAGACTTTGTGAGGTTGAAAATGATACCATTCTTTTTTTTTCGTTATTCTTTTATTTAATTTTTTATCAAATAAGTGCTAATTCTATTATAAAGAGAAAATATGAAAACATATAAATTGGCTCCTTAAACTTAATGTTCCTCGATGTTAATATTTTTTTTACAAATAAATTATTAACGATATAACCATTGATTTCATTTTCTAAAAGGAAATTTAAGCAATATTTCTTGAGCAATATCAACTCATGCACTTCGTTTGCATAATTTGCATTCTTTTTGTTAAATCTCCCAACGCAATATTTCAATTAATAATAAGACTGAATTTGCTTTGTACAAAATATTCAAGTAATTAACAACTTTTAAAAATTTTAATTAAAGAAAAATTATTTTTGGAAAACTACCGGTGGATTAGCTTTAGCGTGCATATAAAATACCGGTGGATTAGCTTTTATGAAACTGTTACGACATTTTTTTTAATATGCAGCATTGCTCATTCATTCTCTGATTCTGTTCAATCCTTTTCAGCTTCTTTCATTCTATTAGAAAAACAATCTTGTAATATGTATCGTATCTAATTTTCATAACAATAACTTTTTCGTGGGCAACATATAAGTGGATTAACGCCTCACAAATAATAGAGGAAGGAGATATAGAAAGGAGATATTAATTACTCACATGCGCGAAGCGGTATCTGAATCCGGATCTTCCAAGTGCGAGACCAACTCCTTGATTTTCATACAGTCTAGTCGGCTTGTTTCGTCACTTTATTTTTGATTGTCTAACCTTCATTATGACTTTGTTAACAATCTAGTTAACAATCTCTCATAATCCAGTGCGATGAGGTTCCAAGTTGAAGAAGCATTTTCGTCATATATTTGAGAACTCGTGTTTTGTCATAATAACGTAATTACGTGACGAAATTATTCTCAAAATTGAATTGCCAAATGTGAAAGTTTTATTTCTAAGAGTGAACTGTTACGCCATTACCATGACACTATTATAATTATTGATACTAATACTATTACACCATTACCACACTGTTATTATAATTATTAATATTTTTATTAATTAGAAACAATTACTGCAAATCTTATTTAATAATTGATTTTTTTATTATGCAAAATTGCTCAATTTAAATTCAGATTAGTACTTGAATATTTTTCATGTTTTCCATGAATTATAATCACAAAATATTTGTAGTATTCTAGTATGCACACGGTTTTCCTTTAACCAACAAATTAGCTTTTATGCCAAAAGAAATTTCCGAATTTTTTAGCTAAATAATTTTAAGACTCGAGAGTGTCAAATTTTATTTTTACGTTTTTTACATATAATATATTACAATAAATTAGATGTTTAAAAGTGATTCATATTAAAAAAGTCCTCTTCATAAAAGCTGCAAATAAAGCTTTTCTAATTGATTTGATTATAAAAGCACTATACCGTAACTAATTTGATTTTCTGCAAATTTACTTACCTTATTTAAAAAATAAGATTCTCTAAAAAATATTGTTTGCTTCTTTGCTAATTAACTAGAGTTTAAAAAAACAAGTTTAGCAATATTTAATAAAATATTTCTTCACTAAAATGTATGATGTTTTTATTTGTCTAAAAACAAATTTTTTATACTGAAACACGATGGATGATAAGATTTAATAAAAAATAGATCATAAGGTTTAATAAAAAAATTGCAACAATTCCATTTATCTGTTAATAATTTGATCTATTTTTATTTGTATTTGAAAAATTGGGACTTATGCTTAAAGAATAAAGTTGGAGTTGATTATAGTAAGATAAAAGAATAAATTCTGGTTATTATATTGAAGTTCGCTTAGTATTTTTTTAATAATGAAGTTTCTATTAATGGTTAAGGAAATACATTTTCTTGAAATGTAAGTGTTTTAAGGAAACAATAAGAAATAGAAGATTGATTTTTTGGTGTTTTATTAACATATTTACAGCGTGCTTCATTTAAATCACATATGAGTAAATGATCGCAAGCGTCTAATTTTATAACTAAGAAAATTAAAAATATTATGAGGAATTTAATAATATTAGCTAATAAGACTAATTTAAAAAATATTGATGTCTTTTGATAAACATTGGAAAATTGACAAATTTTACACTGTGGATTATGTTGATATACAATGATAAAAATTTATCTTCTTATAGTTCCCACACGTAGAAGTTTAATCGAAGATTATGAAAGCGGGTGCGCTTTTGTAGCACTCAAAGTATTTCTCTTCAATTGAGGATAAGATAATAAAGTACAAAACTGCATAAAAAATGTATAAACATGATAAAGAAAGCATAATAAACAAAGCAATTAAGAAGTAAAATTTTTTTTTCAGTGTGATCAGTATTTAAGAAATTTTGAATGCTTGGAGCAATGAAATCAATACAAATTTTATGTGTTATTTTTATTTTCTGTGTAGATTCTAGTTATTCATTACTTTTTTCCGTTAATATTATAGCCATTTTTGCTTATAGCATCAATCAATAACTATTTTTATGTAATTGTTCTTTGTTATAAAGTTTGTCACAACTCTAACTCTTGTCATAAATGTTGATACATGTGTATCAGGTTGCCAAAAAATGAATAATGATTTAAAAATAAAGAATTAAAGAAAAACGAATGAGAGTGAATAATTAGGTTTGTTGAGTTTCAGTTTGATCATTTATTCTCACTCAGTTTAATTTTTTTGCTGCAAAATTTATCAGAAATGGCGCTTTTCCCTGAGAAAACAATGAAACAATCTTTTAAAACAACCTTCATCTGCAAAACAATGTTTTGCAATGTACGGACAAATTTAATTAACACCGCTGCGAAACTTTCCATTGAAATGATTTGATATGCAATAGAAGTCAATGTTATGTTTTCAACAGCGTCATATGTTGAGGAATTGTAACTACTTAACGAGCAAATGAAGGATTTTCTTAACTTAGCACAATCATAAATTTCCAACCTTTTTTTTTCCAATTGATTTTACAGTCGTAAATCTGTTTCTGGACACCTGGAATCTTATAATTCATTTTCCACTTTAATTTAACTTCAAGGCAAACTAATTTTGTAAGGAAAAAGTAATACCTATAAGAAATTAAATCTAACAATTAATTTTCAGAAATAGTTGAAAACGTGAAGAAATCACAAAAGTCTCCATTTCGTCCATTACTCGAGAAAGATGCCTGTGATGAAGAAGTTATTCACATGATTAAAAAATGTTGGACAGAAGATCCTACAGAAAGACCAGACTTTCAAGCATTAAAATCAATCATCCGGAGGCTAAATAAGTAATTATCTTTCTTCCATTTTGTGAGTTTTGATTTGTTTCAATAAGGTTTTCTTTGAGTCGCAAATAATGAAAATATTTATGGTTTAGTTGAAAGGCTGAAGGCTTTAACTAGAATAACAAAATTTACCCTTTTGTTCAAACTAATTAAATTTTTGTTACGAAAAACTTTTATAATATAAATTTAAGAATGTTCTTGAACTTTTTGTTTTTAACTTGGGAAATGCAAGAGTCAAATATTTTAAAACAGAGAGTTTGTATTTTTTTTCAAACAGTCCGTAACAATTTCAAATTTCTACTTAAGTTTTTTGTAAGTTCATTCTATAATAGTTTATACATAGAAAATGACAAAAAATTAAATTAAGCTTTCAACAGCGAACATAGTGTTTGTTTCTTTCGCATGAAAAAAACGCCTTTTATTGGTTAGCCAACGTTTAACCAATGCGCTACTCTTAAAAAATGTCACTTTCAATCTTGCTCCAGCACGAACCGAAATTCTACCTAACAGTTGTTGTTGATAAAATAGATCAAGTTCTAGCAAAATGCTTATTGTCATACAACTATTTTTACCCAAAATATGATGTTGTATCTCAACGTTAACAGATTATTTATTGAAATGAAACTAAATTTTATATATAAAAACTAAATTGGTTGCTAAAATAATGAAATTTAGCTTCGATTTTATTTTAATCAATTTCCACACTTCCACAACAGATACAGCACAATCTGCTGTACTCAGCCGGCAGTGAACGCGATAAAAATATAATTAAATAAAACATAATGTGTGTTTAAATTATCATTTTTTTAATGACACTTCTGCTACTATACAGTACTATAAAACTTTTATATAACTTATTTTGTTTTTACCTAAACTAATATACTTAAACATTGATTCCACATTCAATATTTTCTAAATTTTATGTTTAACTTTGCGAATCTCGATGAATTCGAAAAAAAAGTGAAAGCACGCAACTTCAAAATTCCGTAAGAAAATTTGTTTTCCTAGAAGAAGCTTCTTATTTTCCAGGGGCAATGGCAACGGAAATATTTTTCATTACTTTTTATCATGGAATATTTATATTTCATGCGTCTTAAGCTAAAAATAAATATATTTTGGGGGAAAAAATGTTTGCTACTTCGATTATAACCTTCAAACTTATATTAAAAATATAATTACATTATGTATACGAAATATCTTTTAGATAGAAATGTATATTTCTTGTATATTTTTGACTGAAGGCACTATTCTCCCAAAAATGCACATTTTAGCTTGATGACTTAATGTATTTCAATACCACATATTAACAACTTGTAGGCTAAGAACAATGGGACCATCACCAACTTGGCGTTAAATTTTGCAATTTAGCAACTTTGGTGACAATTTTGGCGATAAAAGCATTATCTGCTTTCTCGAAATTTTGAAGCTTTAGATGTTTTAGAAAGCGGGTTATCCGAAAGTTCACGAAAGGGTTGAGCGTTTTTAACCTTCAAAAAAGTATGTGATGGTCCATTTTTATTTTAATAGGCAAATCAAGCACTTTTAGTTATTCAGAATCCCATATTTAATTCTAAAAGGCAGAATTAATTTGTTGAACAATATCCGTTCATTAACACTTCGGCTGCTATATATTAGAATGAAATTTTGGCATCTCTTATACTGTGCTCTTAGCCAAACTTAGGTTTTCTCATTCAATGTTTCTTAAATTTTATGTATAATTTTCCAAAGCACGAAAACATTTATTCAGAACAAAAATTCGCAACTTTAAAACTCCAAAAGACAAAGTTTTTTTTTTCAGAAAGAAACTTTTGTATTTTCTAGGGACAATGACAGCGGGAATATTTTGGATAATTTACTATCTCGAATGGAACAGTATGCAAATAACTTAGAAGCCCTCGTAGAAGAAAGGACTGCAGATTATTTGGAAGAAAAAAGAAAGGCAGAAGATCTTCTCTATCAACTGTTGCCAAAGTAAGGCATCAAGCATTGCATTAAAATAATTGCCTTCCTCTCAAGATTTTCTCATCCATTTTATTTTTGGTCTTTTTTTTATCTGTGCGTCGTTAGTGAGAAAAACTGCTTTGCGAATTATCTTTAAGTAATTTTCTGAACGACGCTATTTAAATCTATGATAGTTTTATTGATTCTAAAAATAGTTTTCTCTCCAAAAAGTCTACTTTGAAAGTTACGCGTTTAAAAATGATTTTTTCAAATCTATTTAGCAGATTTCACCCCCTGCTCATTTTTCTCAACAACTCTTGTAATTGCTTTTCATTCATCTTATTTTTGCTAACAGAGCATGTTTTTAAAATATATAATTATTGTTGTTTTATATAAGATTTAAAAAAAATCGCATAAAATAATCATCGATACTTAAAAAAGGGAGCCAAAGGAATACGAATTGTCTGACTAAAAAATAAATAAGAAGTAATTTGACTCTGTTTTTTTTCAGGTTCTCATGATTGTTATCTACTTGAGTGTGAGTTTATAATATTAAAAAAAAAGATTTTTTTAGGGAAAAATAAGTTCATCAGTGGATAAATAGTCAACATTTAAAGCAAAAAAATGAAGGAAATTTACTTAAATTTGAAATAGTTTTCGAACAAATTGAAATTTTGAAACAACTCACGTTATGTTAGCAAGTAAAAGTGGCTCCATCAGCAAGTCAAATTTTAGTTCCACAGTTGATCTCCAGTGGGTTACAGATTAAACAAACATGGTATTTTTTTTACACGTTTACCAAAAAAGTTCTCGAACAAGTAATGGAATCTTATTTTATTTTTCTTACTTCTTATTTATGTACGAATTTATGCATTTTTTTCAAGATATCATCGTAATTTCAAGTTTTTAAGTCTCACAGATTTAGCACAGCGAAGAAAAATGCAATGTAAAGCAAAATATATAAAATTAAAAAATAAATAAAACTGAAAAATTCACAAAAATAACATTTAAAATAGCAGCAACTTCGAAAAAAATTGATATTTAAAAAAAAATACTGCATTAAATTTATAAGCAAATACGGTCCTTTCAACACGCCAAATTTCAACCCCACAGTTGCATTCCTGGAGTTTGCAGAGTGGCCGGCATGGTATTTTTTCCTTACATGTTTATCAGAAATTCCCGAACCAATTATCGAGTATTAGTTATTTTTTACCATCTTATATACCTGTATATTTCTGTATTTTTTTCTACAATAGTTCGTAATTTCAAGATTTTTGATCTTATCGTTATCGCTTTGCAAAACATAATGTAACGTTAATTACAGTGTCGGAGGCCCTTATGGCTTTTTAATGTACAGAGATATATGCTTAGATTTTATTTATGGTTTCTCTCAACATTAAATCATCTCAATACCATTATGCATTTTGCTGAGAAATTGTTGCCTTATTTAGCTATTTACTATACAGAATATTTTATTATGACCTTACTAAACATGTATATTTAGAATTTTCACCAAAACAATATATATGCTAAGAATCGCGGATTTATATATAAACGAGGAAAAAAACAAAAACAGTATCTAAATATAATGAAATGCTTAAAAACAGAAAAATGAAAATTTGATAACTGAAAGAAATAGAAAAATTTAAATGCAAATAACAGGAATACTTTCAAATTTCATTAGAAAACAGCAAATCAAACTAGTTTTGCTGTTTTTCTTACGTCTTCATTAATTTGTCGATCACACATTTTGATAGTTTTTTAATGTTTTTTCCTAGCTTAAATATTTATTTGCTTTCCCTGATGAGCTTACTTTTTTGACAAAGATTCATAAAATAAATATATTTAAGGTTGATGATTATAAAAAACCTATCTACAAACTTTATATTGCGTTTGAAAATCAAATAAATATGTTAAGCAAAACCTCTTTTTGCTCACGAAAAATATAAAATCCGTTAAATTTAGTTTTTTTAAGCACGTCAGATGGATTTAAATATTTTATTTATGTTTGTAACTAAGCAAAAAAAAATTTTTATAAAGAAAATTGTTTTACAATTTTTTATGACTGTACTAAAATGAGTTTAAATCAATAAATTCTTTTAGAATTTAAAAAGAGTACTACAGGATTATTATGTATTTCTTGGAACATAATACGTGATAAAAGTAATTGTTATTATTATTAAACAAAAGCAGTTTAGTTTAATACATAAGTTGACTTTTTTTCATTTAAAATTATCATCTCTCCCGTGATTTCATTAAAAAGAACTAATTTATTTTGCTTGATTTTTTTTACTTTGTTACACATGAAAATTTGTTCAGAAATTTTAACTTTGCACAACAATGTATTTATTTATAGCTAATATTAATTTTAAATAATATTAAATTAAGTTAATATTAAATTAAGAACACATAATAGTTAAAATATACTTTTTAAATGCAATCGAAATGAAATTAGAAAAATAAACTTACTGCAGGTGACCTGGAAAAAAAATCTTTTGTAGCCTAAGTAACAAAACTACTTACACTGAGACAAAAGATGTAGTTAAAAATATCACAATACAGTAAAATTTACCGTGTTTCTGGCTCTATGGAAACACTTAAAAGCTCGGAAATTTTTACAGAAGTGCTTTGGTAATGAGTTTGGTAACATTAACAACAAAATTTGGTTAATTTGGTAAAATTGTTGTTAATTTGGCAATTAACAACAAAATAAAGTTTTATAATATGAAATAAAATTTGATAAATGTGGTGATATTTGGTCATTTTATCATTATACATTAGAAAATGGTATAAAAACCAATTATTTGTCTCAATTTATACTTGTCAGTCCTTTCTTCCTTTTATTACAAAAGTGTGGTAATAGAAACAATACTTTTAAAGCCGTTACGGTAAAGCTTCAAAATGAGTGGTTAAATATAGTACATTATGGTTTTATCCACCAGAATTATGATTTTTTTTAACCATAAATGCCATCATCATTCATAACTGTAATTTTACAAGAGATTTTTCTTTGTGTTAGATATTCCCTGTACTAAGGAATGTATTTTTCCTAAAATTTGAACTACTATTCCTTATTTTTCCGGAGGAATATAATATTTTCTTTTTTTAATATTCACTTCAGATTCTTAAAATCATCAATTTTATTTTTTTTTTTATCAGATCAGTGGCAAGTCAGCTTATAAGAGGAGAATCAGTGACAGCTGAAGCATTTGATGGAGTAACCATCTATTTTAGTGACATCGTTGGATTCACAGAAATGTCTGCAGAAAGCACGCCTATGGAAGTAAGTTTTTACCACAGAATCTCTGGTAAAACAACACCTTTTTTTACATCTTTTTTTACGCTGGAAGAAAACGTCTAAATGACTTTAACATGCTAAACATAATATGGTTTTAATTTGCTTCAAAATTGTATTAAATTGAACCGCAATATTACATTTTATTAGATTAAGGAATTTTTCATCTTTAACGGGAATTCGATTTTGTTTATTGATTAATTAGAGAAAACACAGCGGAAGCAATTGATGGAGTAATTAATTATTGTATAGGCATCTTTAAATTCTCAAAAATGTCTGCAAAATTTACGCCCATGGAAGTAAGTTTTTTTTTACCACAGGACGCAATATTTTACGTTTTTTATCTCTTTTTACACGGGTAAAAAACGTCTTAATGACTTTAACAAGCTTAACCTAATATTGTTTAAATTTATGTTAAGGTCTACCGTAATATCATATTTATTAGATTTTATTACAAAAAGCACAAAAGGATGTGTCACGGTCATGATATTATGGTGCAATGTTGAACTTATGTTTTTCTGAGAGCGCAGATTCGTTTCTAAAGTTCAGCGAAAGAATTTTTAACAAATATTAAATTACTTTATGAAATTACTTTTATATAAATTACTTTAAACTTTAAATTACTTTAAAGTAAGAAAAATGTATCGAGAGAATAAGTTTTTGACGAATATTTGCTTCAAACTTCAAACTATGGAAAATTATTAAACAAAAACAAAAGTTATATTATGAAACACATGTTAAAAATATTCTGTCTAATTAATTGAAACTGTAAACACTAGAAATAGCATATAAGTATAATAAATTCGTAATATGTTCGATCGAAGTTTTTTTTTTATTTCTTACTCTCATGTTTATGTGTACGAAATAAATATAATGCTTTTTGATAGCAAAATAAGTTCATTTTCAAAAATATTTTATTCAACGTATGCTTTTTTTTATTGGATACATTGTTATATCAATACATTTTATTGAATATTAAGTAAAATTTCTGAAATTGTTTTTTGACTCACTCATCCACAATTTATTAATAATAATATTTTGCAATCGAACGTGTTTTTTTAAAGTTAATATGAAAAACTAAAATTAATAGAAAATTTAATTTTCAATATTTAAAATACGTTTGTAATTAAATTTGGATAAATTAAACTTACAATCTATTCTAGTTGAATAAAAAAAACTCAATTATTTTTTATACCTTAAGGCAATTGTTTCAGAATCAAGCAAATATTCATCGCTGTTTAAGCATTCAAATAATTTTAATGAGCGAATTTTTAATGAATAATAAATTTTCCCTGAACAAATAGATCAAATGAAGTTTTGAAAAGCTCTTCATTATTACTTCAAATTGATATCACGATTTTATAGAAATTAATATTTATTTTCAACAAATTTAACATTTGAAGGCCTCTATGACTATAGGTCAAATTGATAACTATGTTATAAAAACAAACATTTTGTATATTTACATATTCCAATATTAAATTATGTACTACGATTTTATTTAATCAAAAGAATTATTATTTTACAAATTCATTGATTGATTTTAAAGAAACTATATAATTTTTAAAAAAACTACGCGTGTAAATGATTTTGTGTATATTTTAGTTTATTTGCTCAAAACCATGGCTTACTGAAAAGCTGTTATCTGTTTATTCTGAAAATCGTTGACAAAACCACAATGAAATACTTGAAATTAATTAAAGTTTAGAATAAATATACTTTTTACTTGATTATTCTTTTCATTCAAAAACAGTATTAGAAGATTTAAAATATTTAGTGCTTAAAAAGGATTATTATGGAATGATTTAGAAATTATCCCATAATCAACCGTAAAATTCTTATTTTCCTTATTTTCTAGGTGGTTGATTTGCTAAATGACCTTTATACTTGTTTTGATTCAATCATTGAAAATTTTGACGTATATAAGGTAAGTAGAATCATTTGAAAATTTTGAATCATTTGTAAATTTGTTTTCATAAAATCACTAATAAAATTTTGCTCATCATTTTTAATAAATATACATTTTTTCTTCTGATCACACAACATTAATTTATTCGCACTTTAGTTTTTTCAACAGAAGTTACAATTACAAATGTATTTCTTCTTAGATAAGAAATGGCTAAGTCAACAATGATATTCTCGTTTAGTATGCGTTTGCTGCTGATTACGCTTTAAACCTTCATAAATCACCTCTTATCCGCATCATCAATCTTATCCGCGGCAACAAGTAACAAAGATTTCATGTTGCGTTTAATTGATTGTATTTTGAGTTGATTACTACTAACTTTTATTCACAATCGTGAAAATATATAGCTTTTTATCTGTTTTTTTTGTCCTAAATAAACTGGGCTATAGCCGTGTAGAAGAACTTTTTGAGCTTATCTGCATTCCTATCTTTCTAAATCAAAATTTTTCTGCGATCAATTGGAGACTAATATTATAAAAATTAGACTTACTCAAACTTATAGCAAAATGTGAATTTGCTAGTAGTATATAAAAATTAACTAAAAGAACTGTAACTTTAAATTTAGGTTGAATCGTGTGTAATTCGACCTAAAAAAGATGTTATGAAACCATTATTAAAACATGTAACTAACTAAAAAAATATTAAGTTCGAGATTTATACAATAAATATATCTAAGATATATGCACATTGCTCACGAAACAATTTTAGACAGCTTTTGAAAAATTTTGCTCACCCAAACCTCCGAAGTTTGCACTTGTAAACATAGGATAAATAAAAAATCTACGCATTTTTTTTTCAATTTTCCTTTTAATTTAAATTTGAAATTAACTCAATAATACCTAAAAAGGAAAGAACTTTAAATAAAATTCATATTTGAGGCATATAAATATCAAATCCGATTATATTAAATATAAAATCAAATTAAGATATCAAACCGGATATCAGATTATCTCAGATTCAAAACTGGAAAAGTGGTAGCATTTTAAAATTTAATAAAATTTTTTTATTAACTAAATGAGATCTTTTAGCCACCTTTTTTTTAAATTTTAAGTATGTTTTCAATCCGTATGAATGTATTTCAATGAATAAAATTGAGCCAAAGCCTACAGTAAAAACTTTTTCCTACAAACTTTAGCTTCCGTAACCGCTTTATCCAAGCACTGCGCACAGGTTGCATCTACTTGAAGAACTGCTTCAGAGGGGACAGACTTCAAATTCATTTGACTGATTCATTTTTGCTGACAAAAAGGGAGAGATAATTCCTGATCATGGGGATTAGCGAAGCATCAATATGGATATAATAGAAATTCTTCTCTTGATTTCTATTATGTTCAGCAATTTTATTTATAATAAAAATGAAAAAAATAAATGGGGATTGTATTGTTGGCAGTATTATTATTATTATGAAATCTGAGAAAAAAAATAATCGGCAGATGGCATGATTAGCTGCTGCACCCACTGCTGTGAGGGTTTCTGCTACCAAGGTTTTGTGTAACATGAAGGCACTACAAAAATTTATCATAATTTATTTTGCTGATCAAACGAGAATATTTCAAGTAGTAAAAGGAATGAAACACGTTATACTTCCTCTCAAAATGGGACACGTTAAACATGAAATTTCTAAAAGTGGAATATGAAAACCTAGTACAATCAAATCCCACTATAGTGAACATGGTTTATAGTGAACTCCCGGATATAGTAAACGAAATGTTCTGTCCCGTGCTTTGCTATACGCGTATAATGGTATTTTTTGTGGATATAGTGAACCAAAAAAGTGAGGAAGATGGATATAATGAACTTTTTTCTGTCTTCGACTGATTTTTTTCTTTATTTTTTTTTTGCAATAATTTTGAAATTTCTACTTCAAAATAAATGCATATACCGATTTTTAAAGCCATCTATAGAGGGGAATGTAGCGATAAGCATTTTTTCTTGTTTGCTTCTTTTATCTCACTTTCCCATCCCTAAACAAACCAAGCAGATGTTTCCAACCCAGGCAGATGATATACCTGAAGGGAGTCAGGGGGATCAATATGCATTTTCTGTCAGAGGGAATGAGTATTTATTCATTATTGGTCAAAGGGTTGGACACTAATATGCGTTGATAAGGCCCTCATTTCAACTCCTTTTTGCTCACAATTCAGTTAAAAAAAATCCTGCTAACAAGTGTCTCAAGTTTAACTATGACGAGCAGTAAACGCAAAACGTTCTCCATTGATGATAAAATGGGCGTAATTAGAAAAATTTAAAATGGATGCAATCAGGCCGATATTTGCTTGGGAATTTAAACTATCCAAATCTGCAGTTTGTAACATATGGAAAAATAGGCAATTAATAATTTCTGTTCATGAAAAAAATTTAGATGGCAGAAAAAAGTTTAGAAAAGTAGATCACAAGGATGTTGAAGAAGCTTTGCTGAAGTGGTTCAACATTCGAAGAAGCCGCAATCGCCCAATATCTGGACAAATGTTGATGAATTTGCAAATATCAGTTTTATGAGACTACTTTTATGTGCTCGAATGGCAGGTAAGACAGGTTCAAAAAGCGGAATAACAGAAATTTAGGAAAAATTATCTGAGTGTCGGGAAGTGCTTCCTTATCTGATGTTAAGGATTGCTCATCAGCTAAAAATAACTATTTCTTTTTCACGCAAGTTGAAGACTAATGAAAAATATCACATTTTTTGCTACTGCATAATATTTTACAGTTATTTATTTGAATAATGTGTAATAAAAGGGAGGAGTTTGGGTACCATTAGTTAAATTACCTGCGTAACGGATATGGTGGACTACCGGCTATAGTGAACCGAAATTTCGGTCCCTTGAAGATTCACTATAGCGGGGTTTGATTGTATTTTATTTATTGTCATATAATTGTCACTTAAAATCAATATTTGAAGCTTGTTCATAAAGTAACTCAGTTTTGTCAGTGTGAAAGGAGAATCTTATAATCAAAATTTTCGACCTATCTATGAATGGTTAAAAGTCTGCTGAAGCTCTTTTCAGGATCCCAATGAAAATACCAATCATTTCACAAACGCTACCAGCAGAAATGTTTGCTACATTATGATCAAAGAAAGGTCACTTTAATTAAAATTTCGACTTCTATTCGACTAAAATTTCGGCTTCTATTATCAAGAATTCTTAAATAGCGAAAATAGTTGGGATAGCTAAAAATATGATCCCTTCTTGACCTTTAAAACCAGAATTTTTCCTCAAGTAGAATCGATTGTTAATCGAAATTATAGCCAATTTCTGACAAGCTTTAGTATTCAAAACTTAACCTGGGCTTTGTGTGTTGTTGCAAAACAGTTTAAAGTTGACTTTCAAATGTTTCAAGGAAATGTATCGCAATTTGTTGCCAAATAAAATGTTTGCCACTTTACAAAAAAATAAATATATAAAAAGCTCATCGTCCCCCCCCCAAAAGGAAAAATAATTGAAAATAAAAAAAATAGGAACTATGTCTTTCAAGTGAGTTAAAAATATTTTATCTTTGTCATGTCTGAAGCAAAATCAATAATTCTATAATAAACTTTAATCTCTGTCTAAAATCTCCTTGATGTCTTTCGAAAATGATGTACCTTACGTATGCAACTAAGAAAACCAAACCAAAAACATAAGATGAAAAACTATTTCACACAAAATTATATAATTCATTAATTTTCTTTACAGTTTGATATAACTTTATTATTGCAGCTTAATTAAATTACTGTATTAAAATTTTACAGATAAAATTTCTTTTTAACGATCATATAATGAATTTAAAGAGTGACATTTTGGTATTTTTTAAAATTTGTTTATTGTTACAAAACTAAACCATTGGAATGGATATGCTAAAAATATTTATTTAATACAAAACTTTAACCTTAATAAATTTTCTCGCACTTAAATAAGATCTTAGACTTTCGAATATTTTTATATGTTCAGTATAATATCTCTTCCTAACTTGGAATTTATTTAATTGTCTCTAAAAATAGACCTCAGTTTAAAATGACATGAAGAGAGAAAAATCGCAAGCGTTTAATAAGACAATCTTTTGACAGTGACCTTTTCATCCTAGAAACTTTTAGTGTCAGATGGAATTATTTATAGACAGGTGTCAGGTAAAGTGATTTAGAGAGAGTGAGATACTATAGTAAGACTAAAAAAAATCTGTATCCTATTTTTAGATTTTCGTAATGATAAAAAATTGATGATAAACGAGAAATAATAAAGGCACTATTATGTTTTTTTTTAATGTAAGCGAAATTCACATTTTTAGTTAAAAAATTGATTATAGGTATCGTACATGAAGAAATTTTGCCGAAATATTAAAATTGGATGAAAAAATCTCAATGCTACAATATAAAATATTAAATATAGAAAATGCAAAAATACACGGTCTTTAAAATATCTGAATGATTTAAACTAATTTTATTCTCAGTATCTTAATTATTAAAATTCATTATACAAATTAAATTTATAGTAAGAGTTAGTTAGCTAATTCATTATACAAATTAAATTTATAGTAAGACTTAGTTAGAGTGAGTTATTTTTGCAATTTTGGAATCATGATCTTTTTTCAAAAATATGAAAAAAATTTCACAAACTGAAATCTGGTAAATTTATCGTACTATATAGTAGCAAAATGTTTGGTAAAACACAACAACATTATTTTGCTAATAACCGTTTTTGTAAATATATGGTTTATAAACCATTCATTTAATAATTTTTCCGTTGATATGGTAACGGTTTACTAAAAATTCTGGTCTGATACAAAGCTGAAAAGTAAATTTAATCACTTCTAAAGATTTTAAGCAATCTTCTAAGATAACATGATAAAATAACCAAGTTTTATCACATATTATAAAACCATTTTTTCCCTAATTTTACTAAACTCATTTCCGAAGAACTTCATTAAAAATTTCCCAGCTTTCTGGTGCTCTCATCGAGCCAGAAACAAGGTAAATTTTATCGTATTCAGGTAATTTTGACCATACGTTTTTATTCAGTGTCATTGGTATTGTTTCGTGTGTTTTCTATTCGAAAAATGATTGCTAAACGTATAACTATTTTATACGTATCTAATAAAATCAAATAACTAATATAACTTAGTATATTTGTAAAAAATATTTATTTGAATTTAATTTCCTCTAAAAAGTACTACTGCAATTAATAACTTCCATTTTTCGAAGAAATTAAAATTTAAAGATGCGTTTATACTTATCACGAGACAAGATTCTTTCCTACAGTTTGTGTCTATAAAACAGAGAAAGTGGTTACTAGAAGTATTGGTAGATTTATTTAAAAAAAACTTATTGTGAAATTTAAAAATTAAAGTGGTTGCAAGAGTAGCAAAATTTAATGAGAAAAAGAAACAATTAAATAATAAAATTTAATAAATTTCGATTAAATTAAATAAAATTGAATTAAACTATAAATTACCAATCTTCAATGATAGATATAGATACCTTCTACACTCGGCTGGTAATACGCATGTTAATTCGTCATTTATCGGTAATTAGTTTTTATACGAAAATATGAGAGGAAGATAGAACTTGGTTGGTAAATCCAGAGATGTTTCGATTAATTTTTAAAGAAATTGCATACCAAACACTCTCCCTTCCCCCCTTTAAATGTGGAATTTTTTAGTTTGTTAGGAAAGGCTTAAACATTTAAATATATTAAACAAAACTCCACGAGTAGATTTATGAGGAAAAATTATTTTCTTGAATCATATCAATGCATTTATGCTTTAACTTAGATGCGTTATTTAAAAAAAATATTCATGAAAGTTAATTACTTAAATAATATACTTTATTGTGATACCTATTTAATTCTCTACGAATGAGAAAGGTATTATAGTGCATATTATTCAGTAATCTTAAAAGCATTTATATTTATTTTTATTTATTGCAAGATAAATGAAACATTGAGTTTTATTTTAAGACAATAATATTTTTCTCAATTTACTGTCATTGCTTTTATGTGATTGAGCATATCATATACCTATATTTCAACAACAATTGTAAATATTCATGCAAAGAAATGGGGCACTTTTTGTTTTTCTTATGATTAACTTATATAATGATTGATGAGATTCGAATGAATATCAGAGTTATAATAGCACATTTTAAAAGGGTTTACTCCTTACTAGTAATAATAAACCGTACTTCAAATAGAAGTTTAACTAACCTGACAAACGCAAAAAGCAATGTGGGCTAAAGCACCAAAGAAAGTACATGAATTAACATATTATAGTTTCAACCAAAAGTATTACCTTTTTTTTGTTGGATAAACTAACCTGGCTTTGTTTATAAATGTCTAATGCTTGCCCCTTATCGTACACTATATGACATACATACAGCATTAAGTCGAATTCACCATATTAGAAGAGTACGAAGAAATACTACCTTGTTGTTTTTGCAAAATGTCAGCTCCTTATCATTAGGCGGTTTGTGTTTTTTCAATAGTGAAGAGAGAATCTGTAACTTCAGTTAAATGTGGCTTTTTCTTCAATCCTTAATTGTAATCGATCATCCAGCAAAATCATTAACTGATGCTCTTTAAGACTATTTAACTGATTGATGAGATTTTAAGATTAATGTAAGTCATATACACTGCAAAAAATTCCGCATCAAAATTACGATAAAAAGTACCGGCAATCTTGGTGTTGGTACGAAATATGTTAAGAAACAAAAAAATCCGATATTTTGTAATTTTTACAGTAGTAATTACGAATTAATTTGTGCGATTATTGAAAATTTGCGAAGAAGAAAACTAGGCTAATTTATATTCAATTTGGTAACTATTTGTCATAAAAAGTATAAACTTATCTGTTAAAATGTATTATTAAAACTGGAACACTCTTTCTTTAACACAATGTTTAATATCCATTTATTTATAGGTTGAGACCATAGGGGACGCCTATATGGTTGTGTCGGGTTTACCTGTTAGAAATAGCAATCTTCACGCCAGAGAAATAGCAAGAATGTCATTAGCTCTACTTAATACTGTGAAAACATTTACTATTAAACATAGACCCCAGGAAAAATTGAAACTAAGAATAGGACTCCACACAGGTAAGATCTTCAACTTCTCTTAAGCTTCACTAAATATACAACAGTACTATTTCTTAAAAGTTTCATTATAGAAAGTCTAATGTCACAGGACCTTTACTTGTAATAGCAGCATATTCTTATTCGCTTAAGTTTAAATTCCGAGCAATAATTTATTGTTGTAATGAAATTAGATACTGCACTATCAACTTTTCATTTTTTTTTCATTTAATGTGTTGAAAAGTTTAACAACAATTACTTTTATTTAACAAAAAAAAATTAAAATTAAGTTGTTAAAATCTAAATGATAAAAAATCACTGAGGCGTGATATAAGTCTTTTTTTTTCCTTTAATCAAGAGATTCGGATGAAATTAAAAAAAAAATGGGACATTGAGTTTTATTCCCGTTTATCGTTGACCACATTTTTCCAGTTTAATTTTATTGATTTATTTAATAAGTTTAAAATAAATCTAAACATAATGATACGTATTTAGCTCACAGAGCTCAGCTGGTAGGTCTTTTGTCAGGCAATGAGGCAATTCAGGTACAATAACAACTTCGGAAGAAGTAATTGGTAAAATTACCTTACCGTATGGTTATAACATTTCTGGTATTAAGACAACCCTAAATCTGGTAAAGAAGATCAAAATATGCTGTATTTAAGCCTTTCATTTGGTAATTTCCCTTTCATATGTTAACGGTTTCCTGGAAAGTTCGAGTTTCAATTTCTTATTAATACACATTTCGTAAATAATACGAAACTGAAAAGTGAATTGAACAGAATGGATGATTTTTATGCCATTCTTTAAGACATTCCTAAAAAGAGAAATTTTATCACAGAAATTTAAAACTATATTTTATTATTTATTTTACCAGAATCATTACTGAAGCACATCGGTATAAATCACCGAACTTTTGAGTGTTTCTATAGAGACAGAAATACGGTCAATTTTATCACATTCTGGTAGTTTTGACCACACTTTTTTTTTTCTCAATGTGATCTGTATTCTGTTTTCAGTTTCACAGACAACAATACTGATGATTTTCTTGATTTTCCACTTTATTTAAGGTAACTTAATAAAAACATTAGCTTCTGTAAAAGTGAAAATGCTCGACCAGGAAGTGTCCCAGTTTTCTTCCATTGGTTTGAAAGTCATTAGGCTCCCGAGTAAAATAGTATTAGATGTCAAGTATGAGTGGATATTTAACACCAGTCATGAGTAGAAAAAAATAATATAAAAATACTATATGCATTGCCTTAAAATTCCTCGGTAAAATCAATGGAAATTCGACCATTTTTTTTTTAAATTTATAAAAGCTTATCAACATTTTAAATACGGCACTTTCTTTAAAATATAATGGGAAATGCCCAAATAGGGAGAAAAAATCATTTTCATTCAAATTATTGCATGCAACAATATTTATTAAACAGAGCCGTTGTGACTCGGAAAAAATCACTCGTCTCCCTCGTCGGTGAACCAAGAATCCATTGGAATCAAAAGAATCAAAATCCAAGAATCACACCAAGAATCAAAATCACTCGTCGGTGAACCAAGATCGAATCCAAGCAATGGCTTGTCGGAAAGAAATTCGCATCCGGTTTACACCAACCATAGTGCTGACGCAAAATATTTTCAGTGATGGTATATGGATCATGAGTTATAGTCCCCTTGCCATTAGGCTAACCATGAGTGGATTTCATGTTCTTCCTTTCCATGTTCGCAAATGTGGGTTAGTTCCATCAAAAGGAAATCAATTTTTTTCTATACTTGATCCAGGAGTTCCCTTGTCTTCTGGATTGCGCTCAAAATTAGTCTGTAGTGGTATAAAATAAACAACGTTTTAAAAATTCATAAAATCTATTTTTAAAATTTGAAAACAACATTAAACTTGAGTAGCATTTAAGCATTGAAGTTGTTTTCAGTTATTTAGGAAAATAACATAAATATTTAAATTTAGCGTCGTATTGCAGAAAAAAAGTTTGCACTAAAGTGACAGTTGCAAAATATACATTAAATTAATAGAAGAAACTTATTAATATACACAAATTTATCAATTAACAGAACGTGGATTAAACATGAAGAGAAATTCTTATAATATAGAAGTTATATGCCAATGAATAGTTTTAGAATAGAAATTTTTAAGAATTGATAAGCTAAACTATGCACGAAATAATAATGTATTTATTTCATTCTAAAATTAGTTTTATTTTATATCAAAACTTTGAATTGCGTTTGAAATACAATTGATTATAAATACAAAAGAAAATATTAAATGCCTTTGAACTATTTTTGTCTATGAAATGAATAAATATGATTCTGCTTCATATATAATAGAAACGTAAGTCTCTCAAAATTTTCTTATAAATCCCGTTTTGTTTAGAGATGTCTGGTTTTCGTTTCATCGTTTCGTTTAAGAAAAGCCTCACTTTTCAATACAAATACAATAGAAACTATATATATATGATAATTCTCTCCAAATATTTTATTCAAAGAAGAATGATTTATGTTCCGTTGAAGTCGAGTAAAAGACAAAATATTCCATTCAAAATATATTTATTATTAAACAATACATTGCTTTTTTTCAATTTCTTCACGTTTTCTATCTAGAACTACTATAGCAGTGGATCCCAACCTGGGGGCGATTGCCCCAAAGGGGCGATAGAGCTTCTCAAGGGGGCGATAATCCTTAGGGGGCGATCAGGGGGCGACGAGTACTCAAAAGATAAAAATTGCTAATAATATTTATAATAAAAGCTATTTGAGATTGAAATTGAAAATATATATGAAACCTATGGTTCTGGTGTAGACAAAGAATTATGATAGTTAAAAATTAAAAAAAATTCAAGTGCAGGATCGTTTTCGTCATACTATTTGGTATCGCAGGCGGGAATTTGATAAGTCACTCTGTTCCTCTGAACAATAATACTGTTTCCAGGCGAATTGATGAGATGGCCGTCGACATTGAATCAAAACTCATTAAATTTCTGAAAGAAGGTAAATTTGCGTTGCAGATTGATGAATCAACTGTGATAGATAACAAAGCTGTTTTAGCTTAAGTGAGATTCATAAATGAGAGTAAGGAGATTAACGAGGACATGTTGTTTACATGAACTTTGAACACAGATACAAAAGGATCGTCGATTTTTAAATTGGTCAAAGATTATTTTGAGGTAAAAGAAATTCCCCTCACAAATGTAAGTGCTTGTGCAACAGATGGTGCTCCAACCATGTCTGGTTGTTATACTGGGTTTCTGGGTCATCTTAATAAAGAAGTACCGGAAATTATCTCACCATTCATTATGTCATTCATCGTCAACTTTTGGCTGCGAAAAATTGGTTATTTCTGGCATCAATAAAATAAAAGCTAATTCTCCTAATAACCGTTTGTTCCGAGANAACAAAGGAAGTTCTTGACAATGAAGATTTCGAATTACTGCTCCAACATACAGCTGTGAGATGGCTTTCAAAAGGAAACAGAGCCATTTCTTCGAATTGCTGGATTCGGTTACTGAGTTTCTCGACACCACTGATTCTGTATTAAGTGAGAGTTTGAAGCAACGCAAGTTGGAAACTGCGTATCTCACGGATATTTTCGAAAAAATGAACGAAATCCAAGTAAAACTTCAGGGAAATAAAATGAACATTATTGGCTAAGGAAATTATATCTTCATTCATCGCCAAGTTTGATATCTACAAGTAAAACATTGGTCGCAAAGAGCTAATGCAATTTCCAACTCTTAAAAAGTGTTCAATGGCTGATATCGAGATTCTCGAAAATAAAATCTTAATTTTTACGGATCACCTTGATCAGTTATGGAATCAAGATTTAAAGATTTGCTGAAATTAGAAATTCCGGATTGGATTTTCGATCCTTTCTCTTTTGAAGTTGTGGATAAGCTCACTTCCTCTTTGTAGACTGAGATTTAGATTTGAAGTATGACTGTGGGGTTAAAGTCGTCTTTAAAAAATACGGTTACGAGTTAGCTTGGGTAAAGCTTATGGACACTTATCCACAATTGTAGAAACAAACTGAGCCGCTTCTCATCTCGTTCCCGTCAACATATTTAGTGGAGAGAGGATTTAGTTCTGTCTTCCAGCTGCTCACAAAGCAAAGAGATAGGTTGGACATTTGCTTCAAAGGAGACTTTAAATCTGACGAGCATAAAACCTGACATTCATGCTTTAACTTGAAATACACCAAGCACAGGGCAGTCATTGAAGTGGTGAAAGTGTACTTTCTCCCTCTTCATTTTTTTCTCAAATTTTAGTTGTTAACGATTTAACTTTTTCTTGATTACATTGAAATATGAATTTAAAAAAATGTACTTTTGTTTTGATTATTCCGTTTTAAATATCATTTCTTTTTGAAAAAAAAGATGCACAATTTTTTTTAATTAATAAATATAACAGGATAAATGTACCTTCTTATTTGCATTACAATTTAAATTAAAATCAAATAACATAGCATATTTTCAGTATTTGGTCGCTCACCAGCAATAATGAATGGTTTTTTGAGCAAAAAGAGAAAGGGGCGATATGTGTCAGCCAACCCCAAGAGGGGGGCGATGGTCCACAAAAGATTGGGAACCACTGTACTATAGTAAAGCATTTGTGATGTTTGCAGCGACATACAACAAGAAAAATTTTACGACATGGAATTATACAGTAATTTATATATTGAACTAAAAAATACAAAGTGAAAAATTACGCGAATGCAGAACAAATAAAGTACAGAAATACATATATTATAGTTTCCGTTCTCTAAACATGAACTTTTACGTTGGCTAAACACCGAATGATTATAGAAAAGTAACGACATAAACACGTGCAAAATGGTTTCACCAAAGTCATTTTGATTAAACTACTTTGCCCTTGTGTATCTCTTTACTTTTCTATTGCCCTTTAGTGTTTAGAATCTGAGAAAAGCTCTTGCTCAGAAAATCGAAACTATAGTATGTCCATTTCTATTCTTTATTTCTGCTTCATTCACGTAGTTTTCCCTTTTGCCTTGTAACACAAAATGTTCCTTATTCTCTTTTTAAATAGTAAATAAAAAAAAACGCAAAACTGCTTGGGTAAATTTTGCACAAATTACTTTATAAAATTGTGTTTCTATAAAAAAAATATCTAAAATAAAAGAAGCATAAAAAATAAAACAGTAAAAACACATTAAAGGTCGCAAATTTACATAAAAGTAATGGCAAAAAAGAAAAGAAATGATAGATTACAAAGTTTTGAAAATCACACCCGTTTTTTTTGTTTTTGTTTTTAATTTTAAAATTAGCCTTTTTATTGAAAGAAAAATGAATCTATGCTGAGGCAAACGTCAAAAAGTAAAGGTACTGCATAAAAGAAACTGTAATAGTTTTGAATTGTAATCAAACAGGATTTGATGTCTATTAATCCACTATCATGAATCGCATATTGTAAGATTTCGGTAATGGGTTTTGCGTTCCTTATTATTATATTTTTTGCTGATTTTTCGACAAAAAATTGTCAACATTTTTACTTTCACAATTTCATTAGGGTTCCTTTTTGATATTTGATTTCCGAAGTACATATTATTTATCTTTTACATATAGCAAGAATTTTGATCATTTACATTAAGCACTATCTGTATAAGTACTATCTGTATATATATATTTATTTAAAGATACATATGATACGTACTTGTCATTATTGAAATTGTTTGACCATTTTATAACTTTGAACGTTTTTAATTAACAGTTTTCTATTTTAAATTAATAGTAAAATTCCGCTAATCAATGATTATGTAGTTTATAGCAATACTTAAATTAAATATGATTTTCTTATTTGTGTTTAGCCTGTTCCTAAATAAATACTTTAACAAAAAATTTTGATGAAAAAAAATATATATTGGAATAAAAATAGTCTATTAATTAATAATTATTCTTTTTTAGAATTTATACTAAAAACTAATTTTATAACAAAACTAATTAAAAAAAATTTAGCACGTTGAATGCCACGCTAATTTTACATGACTTGCCCGTCTGACCAAAATGATTTTCTCAGTATGTATTGCATTAATTTCTTCAAACCATTTTAATAACGATAATAATATAAAAAAATTTAAAACATTAAAAACTTACTCGAATTATATGTTTCTAATTATCTTAGCTTCGACGGTCACCGGTGACTCCCTTGGTGCTACGAACAAACTCAATGCCAGCGCAAAGTAAACCGCTGTTTTAATCTAATAGTTTCAACCGAATTTAAAGAAAAATTAACCATGTAATTGAAAGTTTTTTTAATGATTTATTTTAGTTGTATAATTTAAATCAAGGGTTGTTAAATTATTAGTAACGATTAAAACTCAAATAGCTAAATTTTTCTTGTTAGTCCGAGATTTTTTTTCTAAATGCAGAAATTTAATGAAATACTAAACTATTATACTAACTTAATACTAAACTATTATACTAACTTAATACTAAACTATTTACATTTCAAATCCTTGGTTTATTATAATTTAAACATATGTGTAATTGACGTTACTCGTGGATAAATTGTAGCATTTGTTTACGTTAAGACTCAGCAGGCAACCAGGCTCAGTACTTACTTGTGACCTTTGCTTGCCCAAATTTAATCGAATCTGATAAGAAAAATAATTTAGCGAGATAATAAGCCAAGTCTGAAAAATGGAACGTTTACGTGCAGGACCAGGACCCGTGCTTTCAACCATGTGCTTTCCATGTACTTTCATTAGTATTCATCTCGGGTTGCAAGTACCCAACTATATTTTACAAACAACTATCTAACTTATTAATTCTCAGCTGTTTTATTTTCATTACTAAGATTCAAACAATTGTTGTTTATTACCGTTTTATTGAACATATTAAGAGAAAAAATAGATCCAATGGTCTTGAAACATAAAGATAATCATAGATATGGAATTGAGGATAAAAATATTTGAGAATCCGTATTTAGATGTTTGAAAAACCCTGTTTAGAGTTTAATCGATATTTGTATTTAATAGGACCATGTGCAGCTGGAGTAGTAGGACTTAAAATGCCTCGATATTGTTTGTTTGGAGATACCGTAAACACAGCTTCAAGAATGGAATCTACAGGATCGCGTAAGTTTAATTAAAGTCTTCTTCTGTATACTATTAAAATAACACTTAAAACCATTTACAAAATTTACTTTAATTTGTAATTACGCGTTTTATTTAACTAAACTCAGTGGCGCGACTGTCTATCGAGGGCAAGGACCTACTATGACAATCTCAGTCTTCTTGACCTTAGGCTCTGGGGTGCAGGAGCAGATGTTTTGGTTGGGTGGTCAGCCGAACGCGGAATCACCAGTGTTTAGTCCAAAAGCATTCATGTTACTCATTTTATAGACCTACTGAAAGGATGAAAGGTTGAGTCTACCTTTGCCCGGCCCGGGGAATAGGCCTCTGTGGCTCGAGAGCGAGAAGCCCTACCACTCAATAACGTCTACATGTTTTATTGGTTATGCTTATTCAGATACAATTGAAACAAAACGGAATCAATAAGACAAAACAGATTATCATATTTGCCGACGACGACATTTTGTAAGATATAAACTCTTAGTGGGGTGATCCTTAGAGAGTGTGCTCATATCTTCAGTTGAAAGGGGGCGTTAAAGAAATGATCTTGTAGTTTTAGAGGATGTAGTGTAGTTTAAAAAATAATGTAAGCTAACAGTTTAAGGTAGTAATTAAGTAGGGCAGTATTTTTTTAGATTTTGGCGTTAAATTCACCTATGATTACATTAATTTCTACTAAATCGAAATATATGAACTATTGCAAAATTTTAGTGTTCCTCTTTAATAAACAAAATTCTGATTTTCAGTTTTCTATTATTTAGCTATACATATATTGTTCAATTTATAGATTATCTCTAGTCTATAAAAAAAATCTAGTTTAAATGTTTGTCTATCATGAATACAGTGATTTAATGAGTAAGCGAATAGTTAAAAAATTTTGCGTGGCCGGTGTTTATTCAAAATATGTACTTTCTCTCATGTATGTATAAGAAATTGTATAAAAAAGTTTCTGGTGCAGAACATATGCTCAATAAAATCTTAAATATAGAGATATCAGAGATAACTCGAACAAAGAAACATGTGCACGTATTTGTCTTCGTTTTATGGTTTTTTTATGGACATCATGCTGGTTTTATGAATTTTTTATTATCTATACTTATTCTAATTATATAAACGTTTGGTGCAGTGTTTAGAAAAACTGCTGCAGGTTCCTTTTTCTATATTTATATTCTATTTTTCTAGCTTTACGCATACATTTGAGTACAAAAACAAAGGAAGTTCTTGACACTTTTAAGACATTTCTGTTAGAATGCCGAGGAGATATAGAAATCAAGGTAATTAGCTTTTATTATGGCATTTATCTAATGCATGGATGAATTGTTAATTATACATAGAAATCAAAATAATATTAAATCAGAAATAATTATACGCTCTGCTATGAATTGACATTTTACTGCTTTTGTGATGATCCCAAGCTTAGCGTTAAAAATTAACTTCATGTATTTGCGTCTCATGTACTATGCTCGAAATATAAAACGGACCACTCTAAATAATAACTTTTAATCTAATGATCGGATCTTCAAGTTCTAGCTCTCTATCTTAATGGGTCGAGGGGGGTAATCTCCAATATGATAATTAATTAATGCAGAGGATATTTTAGGCTACGAAATCTTTCTCAAAAAGCATTTTTTCAGAATAAACATACCGTTTTGTAGAAGCCACAAACTTGGAAATGTGATCCCAGTAGTTTAGTCAGGAGAGCTACCCAAAGTTTTACTTCTCGCATATTTCGCCATGTTTCGAGAAATGTTTAGGAGAATTAAAATATATTTACATGATACTATAAAATTCGTTTATCCAAAGATAATTCCATGCAAAAATTACGTTCAGTAAATATTTATTACTTTTTTAATATTTCATTTAATAATAGTCGAAAAAATATAGAAATAGTCGAATTGTAAGATATACAATTCTTATAAGTTATTCTATTATTCTTTTTGCGTATTATTCGTTTCTCTATTCTTCATTATTCTCTTCAAAATTTGAGCAAAATACTTCGAGGACTTTCTGAGAAATAAAATTTTGAAAAATAATTATTATTAAACTTCGATTTCTCATACAATATTGAATCGATTTCGCCATATCAAATTGTTTCTTTAGAATTATGGGAAAACTTTTATGTCTTACAAATAAAAATTGTTTTGCTTATTAAAAAGATTTAGTTCTAGAACGTGAATATCCTATTATTAGATCAAATGTTATTCAGGGTGATTCATTTTTTATTTTGCTAACTGTATATTTCGCGAACTGTACACTGAAGCATTAAAAACATTTTTCATTATATATCTTCTTAAAATCAGCCCTGAGAACTTAAATTTTGTAACTTTTTAGCTGCAATCGATTCAAATGAGAAATAGAAATATTTTAATAGATGAAGCATGAGTACAAAAGACATTACTTAGTGTAGTTTAATAGTTGAAATTAAAATATATATTTATACAATATTTATATGTTAAAAATAGAATATAATGTAATTTGCATGTATTTATTTATTATATATTTTTAGCCTTCTATTTATAGTGTTATGTGTGAAAAAACAGTTGCGGAAATATTGACTAAAAATAAGTAGATAAATGAAGAAGTCTACTCATTATTAGGGCAAATTAAAACCTTTGTGTCGTTTTGAAAAAGATTTCAAATTAAGCAGATGGAAAAACGCAAGTTAAAATTCAAAGTGAATGTGAGGAAATAATGTATGTTAAGTATTTTAATAAAATGATTTTTAAAAGTAATCATGACAAACAAGGCAAATTTGAACATATAATTCGAAAACGCCTTTGTAAATTTACAATGCAGACTATATAGTTGTTTTTAATCTATAAAGCTATAATTTTTTGTAGAATGTTAAGTTGCTTAAAAAAAATTCATTATCACTCGTCAAAAGACTAATTTTATTGTGAACAAAGAATAAATATTACTTTAGGAACGACACTTGATGTCATCAAATTGAATCTTAGTGAATTTAGGATTTAACATTTCTAAAAAAAATTACTCTGACACAAATATTTAGTAAAATGTTCGTAACATATTAATTTTGCTTTTATAGTTCTTCCAAAAGAAAGAAATTGTTACAACTAAAAATATGTACGACATCTAATGAAATTCTTCTTTATTATCTTTTAATTTATTGATTCACTATTTTTTCGCGAAACTTTTAACGAAAATTTAAAAATAACACATTTTGGATGTTCATCAAGAAAATAATAAGGGTTGGTGTTACTCTTTCTATGTCGGAAGTTTTAAGAAAAATTATATCAAGTCAAATATACTAAAATCAATTACCTAGGTTTTGAAAATTTTACCTTAGACATTTTCATCTGTTCGAGACCTCACGGTGTAAGAGTTTTAATGACCTGGTATTATTTATTTATATTTATAATATTAATATTTATGGCATGTATAGTACTCTTTTATTTTTTTCTAAATTATTAAGTTTTATCGTAAATTTCAGCAAATATAAATATATAATATTTTATTAATTTGTAGAATTTTGCAGAATATCAAATAGGGATCAAAAGTGTTAAAATGCACTTCCTTTACCCTTTAAATAAATTAAATCTTCCAATAAGAAATAGGAAAATACTTTCCAGAATACATATGAGGCTTTTTAAATATTTTCAACTAGGAATTCTTTTTCCATACATAAAATATTTACGTGAAACTGAGCATATCGATGCATTTTAAACAAAGTTTTACAAATATAGATGTTGGTTAAAAGTTAAATATTGATAATATTTTCTTCGGAAGACTATCTTTTTCTTTCAATTACTGTGACCGTTGGGTCTTTACGAAATGTTTCTCTTTATCCGTGGTTAAACTTCATTCCAAAAAGTTCACGGATCGATTTGGATTTTATTTTAAAAAAATAAAGGAAGTGTTATGAAGAAACTGGAAATATTTATAGAGAGCAGAGATTTGGAAACTACAGTTCAAAATGAAAGAAAAACATTCATGTAGCTAAGCTTCTGAAAGTAACATCTTTTAAATATTTGTATGATTCTTTGGATTCAGGAAAAATTATTATGATGCATATTTCTCGTCACCCGAAAACTTTATTGTCCAACTCATATAGAGTTGAAATTCACATTTTACGCAACTATGCTTTATTCTTAAATTAGATATAATTTTCTTTCGTTTAAATTTTATGAAATTAAATTGCATGTTATAATTTGTTATGCTAAATTGCTAAGATATTTTGAAAGGCCAGCTGAAAAAATACCTAGTGTAAAAAAATTGCTGACAATTTAAAAAAAAGAAAATAGAGCAGATAGGAGAAAGAAATTAAAATGTACGACTTCATATTATCTGTATGGTGGATTAATTATTTTTCCACGCCAAGATTCTTAATTAGTTACGAAGGTTTGGAATAGATGGCGCTACTGGCTAAAAATTATACAAACAAAAAATCTCCTGCTTCAAAATATGAGACCATCAACATAAATATTAGCACACACATTTGTAAATTTTGTGTATAGCATCATCTTTCTAATGCAATGATACTCATCGAGAAAAATGTAATATTAAAGGTTTTTTTTAAGTTACCAGCATTTGAGGAGAAAAAACTGTATAACTAGTTTTTATTCTTGATAAGAATAAACGTGGTTTCTCTAGAACACTGCAGATCTATGTTTTTATATCCTTCCGTTTTATTTAAAGGAATTTTCAAATCGCCGGTCATTTTTGGAACACTCCATATATGAGTCCATTGAAAAGCGTTTTCCTTTTTTCAACTTCCCGCATATTTCATTATTTCACCTTCATTCATTATTTCATTATTCATTTTTTCATTATTTATTATTTCATTTTTCATTATTTCATTATTCATTAATTCATTATTCATTATTCATTATTCATTATTCATTATTTCATTATTCGTTATTTCATTATTCATTATTTCATTATTCATTATTTCATTATTCATTATTTCATTATTCATTATTTATTATTTCATTATTTCATTATTCATTATTTCATTATTCATTATTTCATTATTCATTATTTCATTCATTATTTCATTCCATTTAATACTGATTTTTCATTGTAGGGCAAAGGTAAAATGACAACTTATTGGTTGATGGGAGAAAAAGAACAGCCTCTTATTAACATAACAGAATCAAAGAAAGAATGCACCATACCAAATAATAAAGATATACATGAAACGAATCTATAAGAGATTTAAGATTAAGTGATTGATTTATAGGGATCACAGATCACATGTGCACTTAAGACTTTAACACACTCATCACAAGTGATTAAATCATTCCTGAGCTACAATAGAAACTTGAGAAAAAAAGTTTCTTATAGAAGATATTCTTATGGGTTATTTAATTGTAAATAGAAATACTGCAATCAGAGTATATATCTTCATAACCATCATTTTCCATTGTAAGTAACCTGAGCTTAAAGACTGTTCTCGAATTTTGAGTCCATCGGAAAGAAAGTGATATATCTGAGAGAAATGAAATACCATGAAGAAAATTATTTCAAAATGTTATTATGATTACTGATGTAAAATTCCTTATTATATGTTTGATGTTGTTGTATGCAAATTATAAAGTGTTTTTGAGTGTTCCTTGGTTTATTTATTTATTTATTTCTAAATTCAAAACAATCATTTGGATGGTTATTCGAATTTTCATTAAAAATAAGTACTGCTAAAAAAATTTGCCTTGCATGTATATATTACTGTCAATGAATAGGATTCCGCATTCTATAGAAGGACTAATCATTTTGTAGAGAGCGTAAATTCAAAACAAGCATTTAGGAGTTATTCGATATTTTATTTTTAAAAAAAAGTACTGCATCAAAAAATTAAGCTCTACATGTGTAGATTACTGTCAATGAATGGAATTCGGCCTTCTATAAACGTCTAAACAATGTATAAAAAGCGTAAATTCAAAACAAGCATTTGGGCGGTTATTCGATATTTTATTTTTAAAAAAAAGTACTGCATCAAAAAATTTAGCTC
The DNA here is from genome assembly GCF_043381705.1 of Parasteatoda tepidariorum. Classification (NCBI taxonomy): domain Eukaryota; kingdom Metazoa; phylum Arthropoda; class Arachnida; order Araneae; family Theridiidae; genus Parasteatoda; species Parasteatoda tepidariorum. The sequence goes on from NC_092204.1 coordinate 34,450,722, forward strand.
TACATGTATACTGTCAATGAATGGAATTCGGCATTCTATAAACGTCTAAACAATGTATATAAAGCATAAATTCAAAAAATGCATTTTGATGGTTATTCGAAATTTTCTTAAAAAAAGTACTGCATCTGAAAATCATGAAATACATTTATATATTACTGCCAATGAATTGAATACACCATTCTATAAAAGGTCTAACCATTGTATAGAGAGCGTAAATTCAAAACAAGCATTTGGAAGGTTATTCGATATTTTCTTACGGACAAGTGCTGCATCAGAAAATTTTACCATGCATACATATATTTCTGTCAATGAATGGAATTCGAAATTCTATGGAATATATATATGTAGAAAGTGTAAATTTACCGGCGAATTAATATGTCACACATTTACTAGTAAATCTATAAAGTGTCTGATAAAAACCTACAGTCATTCGGTACAATGATAAGTGAAGCATTTAGTATATTCGCATATTTCATATTTCAACTCAAGATCATTTGCTTAGACGTCAATGCAATAACTAAGCAACAAAAAGTCCCTGGCCAATTTGTTAGACTCACTATAAGATTCTGCTGTTTTCTGATTCTGCTGATTTTCTTTTGTTTCGGAATCAATTCGTCACTTGACTCAATGTTCTTCTTTTTTTGCGCCGTATGCTAGATTTAGAAACCTTCAATCTTCGTGATATTTCGAGGTTTGAAATATTTTAGCATTCACGAGGGCCTTTACTTCAGTTTTTTTACACGGTGAAAGATCGCCTTTTTTATTCATGGTGAAATTATTCCAATTGATTATTCATGCACTGCACACAAAATAAACAAATAACTGTGTAGTAGCGAACAGATAAACACAGCGCATAAAGCAACAGAAACACGTCCGCAACTAACGCACGTGCGAACGAGACTGAAACCAGTATGTACTTGTTTGCGTTCGTGTATCAATTGGTTAGCATTGTAATTCAATACGTTAAAAATAAATACAAATGGGAAGTTTATAAAAAATCTCCTGAATAAGATGCAATTACATATATCTTTAAGTATAAACGTATTGCATATGAACTCGCGCAAAACATGTATTTATTTTTAAAAAAACTACAATGTGTCTAATAATTTGAACATTATTAGACATTACATTTTAAAATGAGGAAATGTCTACGTGTTTCATTTACCTACCAACATATCAGAAGTGAAAAACAGGATTACAGATATTGATGGAGTCTCGTTTGTTAAAGTATAGAATGAAATAACCTACAAGTCGGTTTCATGCCATGTGTGAAATAGAGCTAACTAGAAATGTTACTGTACTATCTTTATATTTTTACCTGTAGTTAAAGGGCAATTAAACAAGTTTAGAACTGCAAGATTACTTCATGTATAATGCGCAAAGAAATAAACGAAATAGCCTGAATAAATTTTTATTTTACGAACGGGTTTTCACGTTCTAGATATGATCCGAATGGTTCAGAACAAGTAAGTATTTAACAATCTTAATGTTTCGAGGGGATGACCTCAAAGAAGGAAATTGCCGTCGATATGTTTAGTTACGAAAGTAGAGGCAGATACGTACTTTCTCTAAAAACCGTATCTTTTTTTTCTGACGGATGCTGTATTCCTGGTTCCCAAAATATAGGGGGTAGTCACAATTCGGGAAATATGATCTCAAGTAGTTTGTTCAACAGAAAGATCATAAGTTTGGAATTCTTAATGTTAATTGTAGTTTTGCGTAGTTTGCCATATCTCCAGAAATTGTCCAGAAAATTGATATTTTTTTTCACAAAATTAAAAATTCGTTTATTAAAAAATAATCTCATGCAAAAAAAAATTTTTAATGATTTTATTATTATTTTTTTTAATGCTAGCAAAAAAAATATTGCATTGTAAAGTATGCAAACTTTTACATGATTCTAAATAAATTAATTTTATGTAACAAAATACAAAATTTGAAAAAGGAATTTTAAAAAGCGTCAGACATTAAAAATTCCATTTCTCTGGAACAATTCGATCAATTTTGTTGAAATTTTGTACCTTTCTATATAAAATTTATTTCTTTAAAATGGTGTAAAAGTTTTTGTACCTTTAAACTCATATTTTTTACTATTGTTAAATAAAGCAGCAAAAGATAATAAATAATTATTAAAAATCATTACTTGCATGAAATTTTTTATTATTAACACATTTTATTATTGTAGGCAAAAGTTTTTCAATTCACCTAAAATGTTCTCGACATATGGTGAATTAAGAAAAAGGTAAATTTAACTTTAAGGGGTACGAACTTTCGACCACTCTTCTAAACCCAAACTATTGGAGCCATATTTTGCAGATTGCAGCTACTCCCGATATTTTTTGGGGTCAGAAATCATAATCCGTAGAAACTCCGATCAAAATTATTCAAGCTGTTTCGATTACTTTCTTTTGCCTACTGTACATTGTATGCCCTGAATTTTTCTTTATACTATTTCGCCTATATTGTTAGTACTATTTTTGTATATAAGGTATTTCAAAAAGGTGAAGTATGATTTTCATTAAGTTTTTAGTTTTAAAACAAGATTAGGATTATTTTCAGTTTACGTCATAAATTGCTTTTTTGTAAAAAAAAAAAAGAAAGCACTAAATTGATTTCCAAGTAACGTAACATCCTCATATTTGCAATTAAAATTTAGCTTTTAAAAATTTTATGATTTATGTTAAGAGAAAAGAGATTTCATTCTTTCATATTGCCGTTATAACACATGAACATTAATTATACAATAAAAACTAAATAATAATATTTGCAAGGCAAACTTCGATGTCTGAAATTTAAATTGCATTTTTTAATTAGATTGAAAAACAGCTGCGAAAAAGAATAAAAAATTTAGATTTAAGTAATTAAAAAGTGTCCCGAGAAGATGTAAAGAGGAAACTTATGAATCATTAACGATAAGCAGAAATATATTCATACATTGATAATAGAAGAAGACATCGTTTACGAGCTAGATTAGAACAATAAATATCTGGACACATTCAACCGCGAAGGCGTAATTGACGCAAAAAAACAATCAAACTCGATCTTCTTTTCTAATTGCTTTGCCTCCTTCAAGTTTCCGTTTCCTTCTTACAAAAGAAGGGGAATTCGATTACCAGCTTAATACTACTACTACGAAGAAACAAATACTGATACTAGAAAAACATAACATTTTCGAATTGTCCTCGTAAATTTTTTTTTACAATTAATAAAAAAAGAAAGAAATAGATAAAAAAATTTATTAAGAAATTTAAAATAATTAAAAATAATTATACTATATATTTCGAAGTTTTTATCATTAAGAAGAATAACTTGACTTATAAGATTTAGTTAAATGTTATGGTCCAAATTTTAATGAATGATTCGTACATTTATTAGTGAAATCCGTGAGTTTTTATGGTGTTGTTGTTTCGAATGACACTTGATCAAGCCCAGCTCGCCAGCCATGCAATTTAAGTCAGGAAGAAGTGCCTACCGTTTGACAAGAGAACACCATTAGGGTGAAAGGGCGACTTAGCACAAAACCCCCCAGATTAATGACAGCACCACTAATTCGACAGGATACTTCCACCATTTATTCATAAATCTAATAAGGAAGGAAATTTTCTCCAGATGTCTGTATTTATGGTACTGACCGTCATCCGTTGTGCATGAATTAAATAGTAATGCTTAGGTTTCTTTTCAATTATTAAACGATGCTGCCGTTAAAATTTTCAATCCTGATCAATTTTTTTGATGTAAAAGTAAGTAAAAGTTTGTTTTTATCTGTATTTTTTATATTTTTTTTTAAGCTTTCCAAATATTTGTATTTTGCGTTGGTCCTTCATGTATATTGATTTAATTAAAGCAAAAATTAATGTTTCTGAAAACAAAATGACAAACTAAACAATTTTTTTAATCTTCAAATTGTAGAATAGCAACATACAATTTATTATTGTTAGTTAAATTTCGAAATGTTAATAAATGTATAATTGTTGTAAATATTAAGATATTTCGAAATGTTTTACATATCAAGAAATATATTGATTATGATTTTCTAAGAAAAAGGAAAATTAACCAATACAAATTTCAGAATGTTTTGAAGTAAAATATACATTAAGCGTGAATAATAAGCTTGAATATTAAGAAAGAGTAATTCATGGCTAACAACAATGATTTTATCCAATATTAGATGCAAAGTATAATGAAAAATCCATATGAAAGTAGTGGATATAGAAAGACAATAATTTTTTAGTTTTCCTGACCTTTGTATTTTACGTTAGTCTTTCTGGTTAGTCCCGTATGTATTTAACGCATGTTTTTTAACGAACTGTTCATCTATTTCTTATCTTCAAATTGTGGAATAGCCTCACAAATTTATTACTGCTAGTCGAATTTTTAAATGTTTAGAAATTTTTAATTCTTGTATATGCTGAGAAATTTCTAAATGTTGTGAACATCGAAAAGTATATTGATTTGTAATTCCGAGGGAAAATGAAAATTATCTAACACAAATTCAAGAATGCTTGGAAATAAAATGTACTTTAAACGCAAATAATTAGCATGAAATTTAAGAAATTGTAAAAGAGAAATTCTCGGTTGAAAACAAGAAATTGCTTCATTATTAAATTTAAAGGAAACTGTGAAATCCATATGGAATCAGTTGATAAAGGAAGGCACTTTTATTCAAACTATACAGGAGCCCTGAAATTAATATATTCTTATGTTTGAAGAAGCTTTCTATTGCCTGTGATGCTTTGTAAATGTAGAAGACAGAGGGTGAAAAATCCTTTAGTGTGTTATCTCCCTTTTAAAGGGATTTAACACACGATACTGGCGAAGACAAATTCGTCCAACAAATGTAAAGGGACTTAAACAAATTTGTTCTAACTTTTCGCTGACAAGATGAATTTTTCCTGAGAATTACATGAAGAAACTCCAGTTTTCTGTTAAGTACCAAATAAACCAGATTTCTTACCAGCTGTAGTCATGGTTTGCAGTTAAAGATTTAAAAACGCCAAAGAATAAAATTATAATATGTAATAAAATAGTTAGTTAAGTTTTAAATTAGCATTTCTGAATTTCTGATTGTCACATGCCTCGCATAATGAAATGCTTTTCATTTTTAATAGTTTATTTACAATCATCTTTTTTGAAGGAAGATATATTTTTAGCAAGTACACAAGATAAAATCTTGCATTTAAATTGAGTATTTCATACTATGTGTTTTTTATTTTTTAATACTGGGAGTAAAAATTAGTTCGGTTCACTTTTTTGTGGTAAAAAATGCATTTATTTCAGAACAAAATGAATGAGCAGATTAATTAAGGATTGTCCATCGCTGGCTACTACTTAATCCCACTTCTCAGGCAATTTTCGAATTCCATCTCGAAAAAAATGTCTCGTCTTTTGAGGCGATCCAAGTTAGGAGCCAATTTTCGACTTCTGAAAAAGAAGTAAACCGGTGACCTGCCAAATCATGTTGCATCCGTTGGAACCACCAGTAATCAGAACGAGCAATGTCCGGCGAATATGGCGGAGTGGTAAAATATCCCACTTGGGCGATTCCAAATATTTTTTACGACTTTTGATACATGAGGCCGACCGTTATCATGCATAAGAATAACTTTGTCGAGTTTTCGCTCGTATTCCGGCCATTTTTCTCGTTATGCACGGCTAAAATGAATCAATTGTAGCCTATACCCATTGCCTGTAATGGAATCGCCAGGTTGTAGCAGCTCGTAGTATACAACACCATTCTTTATTCAGCATTCACCATTCCTTCGTCATCATTCACCATTCAAACGTCGAAACCATTCCCTACATGATTTATCAGTTGGAGCATTGTCACCATAAATTTCTACAAGCGTTCGATGCGCTTCAGATGCACTTTTCTTCCAATTAAAGCAGAAACATAAAACCTCCCGCAAATGCTGCTTAGTTACCACAAAATTTGACATGTTTAACTAAGCAAAAAACAGGGTTTTTGTATGAAACTCAGAGCGATATAAACTGAATATTATTAGCAGATGTCTAACCTCCCTGAAACCACCAAAACCAGCTGTCACTATGAAACATTCATATCAGCCAGAGCCATTTTTTGAAAACGGACCGAACTAATTCGTACACCCAATACATACTAGGTGAATTTGTCTATATTAGAAGCTTCAAACTTGAAAAGAAAGTTGGATACACCATAAGGATTAGGAATTACATAGACTCCCACGGCAGAAAAGGTTATCATATGCCACTAGGAGCACTTTCCTATCAAGAACTAATTTTTTTAACTACATTATCTTATTTTTGACCTAATTTTATGCTTAAAATTTGATTGTTGTCAAAAAGTGAATTTAAAAAGGTAAATAAAAGGTATATTATTGTCAATTTAATAGTTTTGTGATGAGCTTGATGAATTAGGAACAGAAAAATTAGTTCAAAGGCACACGATCCGGAAATTCATAATATCGGGGAACCGTTAGCGACGTATAATGACATATCCGGCTATAAGTTACTATGCAATTCTCAATTATTATGTGCCCTACCTTCCTTAGATGTTTGTGAATCATCCTGTAAAAAATGGTAACACAAAATCTTTAAAATAATGTGATATTATTATTCTAGATTATTAAGATAGTTAAAAAAAATCATCTGGGAAGATAAAACCTTAGTAAAATTTAGAACAGATTTTTCTTAGCGATATTTTTTATAAATAATTTTATACTTTTAAGTTATAGTAATTTATTTTTGAATCATTTTCAATTACTTTATTTATTCATATATTCATTTATTATTTTTATTTTATTTTCATTCAAACTATTAGCAGTAAAAAAAATTACTTTTATTCTTTAAAACTACTTAAGTGAAAAAACAATTATTCAGATTTGTTAAGCTAATTGTTTCTTGAAGAGGAAAAATAATTATTTAGGTGATTTAAATCTTGAAATTTGACTCATGAAACTATAATTTTTAAAATTTTATCAGATTTAAACAGATTATAGAAATTTTAAGGGGAATTAATTATCTTTATTTTATATTTTTGCATTTATGTATGTACTTAGTTTTGCATTAAATTTTAAATATCGCTCAATATATTTTAATTTTCGAATAATTATAAAATAACAAATTTTACAGAAACATTATTAAATAACAGACGAATAATTAAATAACATAAATATCAATTATATGACTATATTTGTCCTAGATCTAATTATTATTAATAAATATACTTCAAAAATAACTAAGGCTGATGTGATATACACATATTTACAAACTGCTTGAAATCAAAATGTAAACAATTGCAAATAGCTATTAGTTTTATTGATAATCAAGCCCTTACTCAAATAGTTAAGAAAATTTCATTGTAAAATATTAGAAATAGAAAACAACATTGCAAAAAAACAGTTTGTAAATTTTGCATTGTATGTTAGATAGTAAAACGCAATTAATAACCAGTTGTGCAATGTACATTTAAAAAGGGTTTTAATGCCATTTTATTACACATACTATGCATTTAAATTACAAATGAGTCTCCTTAGGACATTCTAAAAGATCTTGCAGTGCATCATTCATCTTTTCTTCCCCTAATAGCCAATAGGTGGTTTGTTTTCCTTTTCCCTGAAATACATTACATGCTTTTAAAGAAAAAACATTTCAAAAAAATGTATACAAAATCATTACATTTATCATATCCTGGATAAAAGTTGCTCTAAATTTTACCTTTGTAACATTCCAAACTTATGTGTATCGAATTGAATTAAAACTAAAATAGAACATTTTAAGAAAATGATCAGATCGTCAAAAAATGTCATGTTTCGTACTTACTTGGCTTATACAAAGCACAACAAAACTAAGCTAAAAGTTTGAAAAGTGATTTATTTTCTCTTTGTTACTTTCGTTTTAAAAATGATCAGTCCATTCAAATTGAAGCTCTCTTAGTGTCTACTTTTGATGAAAACATGAAGTAACCAATTGCAAAAGACAGTTGGGATATATGAAGATCGTCGGTGAGATATAAATATTGTTCATAGATATTAAAGAGAGTTTAAAGAAGCTTCTTCCTAATCAGACTTTTTTTCTGTTCTTAAGAAGGTTCCTGGTCCTGTCTTTTCTCCAGTTTATAAATTTAAAATACTTTTTACGCAAGTGTTTCCGTTACCAATTTGGCATTATCTTATATGAAGCGGTTTCTCGTAAACTGTCTGCAACCGTAATCTTATGATTAGACTTATGAAAAAATCATTGCAATTCTTTTTGGAATTCAGAAGCAGACATCCAATGACGGTTTATGTAGTGACGATTACGTAGTAACTGTAGTATTCTGCTTCCCTCTGCTTTCTGAGGAACCAGGGACCTTCCAGAGTTATAGCTAATTCTGGATAGCATTAAGAAGTTTCTTATTCATTATTTTCTTTTAATTTATTTCTATCTTTTTTATTAATTATTTTTTTAATCTTTTCATTTCATCTTTTTTTTTAATTTAAAATCATTAGGACTTCAAGATGATTCCCATTAAATGGGCTGTTAGATAAAAACATTTGCTGAGTCAAATAACTGAATGTCGGTTGACATATTAAAAGAAAATGTTCAGTGTGAACTTTTTTATAAGCGCTAAAATAACATTGAGTCTGTGGAATAAAGAACTATACTTAATGTATCGGTCATAACGATCAGAAGGTGGCTGTAATTGAAGGTTGTACAAAGGAGGGTGGACTGCATAATTAGGACTTTCGAAAGCTTAATAGTTAATCTGATAAATTATATCTGTCAATCTGTTCAGGATTTTCAGAATTTTTTGCTATAAAAAAGCACTGTCGAACAAATGAGTTAATGGTCAAGCAAATCTATCTGTTAAACGTATATCTTGGGTAAAAGAGCTGTCTTCCAAACGTACTTATCGGTAAAATGAGCTATCGAACGAACGTACCTTTCATGCAAATCGAGTCAGGCAATTGAATTCCAGGACAGTCGACTGTCGGAAAAATGTAAAATATTCAAATATTACTCACCAAAAGTATTTGTGAAAAATGATTCAACTCAATTAATATCAAATAATAAGACATTTAATACAAAATTTCAAACAAACTGACAGAATGGCGAGCAACAGAATTGTTCTGACGAGATGCATAGAAGCATAGAGTATTCAATGTTCTAAGCAAGACAAATTTTCTTTCATTTCTTCCATGAAGCAAATGATTTTTTTCTTCTAGAATATTTCAATTTATTGCGCTTTATTTTGTATTTGTTTCACTTCTAGAAAAGACCTTAATCTTTCCAGCTAGAAGCCAAATGTAATTTTTATATACATTAACATTATGATTCAGAAACAACACATAAAATTTATCACTCTTTTAGCCGGATAAAATATTTTTAGTCAGTAAGCAGAAATGATTTTTTTTCTATTGAAACTAATTTTTCTTCACGAAAGATCAAGGAATATATTCACTTATGAAGATTGTTTTAAAAGGGAAATATCTTAAGAAATAATTTTAAATTTATCACCATCTTTACTCTTAAATTAACTATAAGAGGAAATATTCCTCATCCTATTAAATTTAATAGAAAATAACATTTTTAAAATGATTTCTAAACGTAATTTCTTTATTTCTGCAAAAATATGAGGAAGTAAAGTGTTCAATTAGTTCTTGTCTCGCATATTTAAAACTCGAAAGGGAGAAGTCATATGTTGGTAGGAAATCAATAAAGCGATTTGTAACTTCTGAAAGTTTGATTTAAATGTCATGAAAGATTTGAATATTCTCAAAAGGAAATTTTAATTGCCTGCTAACATATTTAAATTAAGGAAAATTTATATGATGTACTGAAGTCTTGCGATGTACATTTATTTTTATAAACATTGAAGGATTTTTCTAATTAAATTTAATGCATATAATGCTCAATTTTTTTAGCTTAAGTTTAAAGAACTGAAAATGACAACTTAGCTTGCTAACGTCTTATCCTTACATACTTATGTTAGCATCAGTAATTTACTAGAAAATTTAATGACAATATAGTGCTCGAAGTTTCAATGATACCAAACTTCAGTTCAAAGAGTTATTTTTAATATATATAAATTAAGAACATATTTCAAATGGTTGTCTAAGAAGTCTTATAAATCATATACTAAGGAACAGAGTTCTTTTATAGGTACCAAGTAATTATTATCACCAAATTTCAAAGTTAATTATGGAGTTCATAAAAAGATGAATTTTCAAACTGGGAATTATGAGAACCAACAGTATTTTTTTTATCACTATTATTTGCAGTAATAACGTGGTGTAGATGCCAATGCAAATATTTTAATTGGAATGCAGCTGCAGAAACATTAAATCATTACATCTGTTACCATAAAACGTTGTTTTGTTGTTTTACAGGTATTCAAATCAGGAGTTTTATTTCTTTCAAATTGCCTAATTCCTCAATCATAGTGCGTTAGGCTGTATATATATATATATATATATACAATATATATATATATATATATATATATATATATATATACAATCCCGAGTTTACTCGAGAT
>NC_092204.1:34461291-34463976 GCF_043381705.1 Parasteatoda tepidariorum
TTTCAATTCATGAAAGTTTTGGGAACAATCTGTAATTTTATGGACAACTCTGGACAACTATTACAAATTTTTGGGACATGAATCTAGTGAGGAAATTTCCTAAATTTATAGCATAATTTATTACAATAATATTTATTATATAATATATATATAATAATATTTATAATAATTAAACCGTATTATTCAAACGTCAGTTTTTTATATCGTTTCAAAGAAATTAAACGATTTTTACACTCTGTTTTATAATAGAAGTCACAAGATGGATCAGCATAAAAATCTTACATGGCTTTCATCTGACCAACATTTCGATTCATTTAACAACTTGTATAATACATGTATCATTTAATTTGTGAACTCTATATACATGAATGAAATTAAAAAAAACTGTTCCCTTACCTTCATTTCAACTTCACCTCTTAGTTCCAATTTGAAAGTATTGAATGCGTCAAGAATTTCTTTTGTACTGCTACTAACGTGAATTTTCAAAGCTGAAATGATTTTTTCGGGTAAATCAAAATACTTAATGAATTTACGTTAATATAATACATACAATTAGAAAATATACGGTTTAGACAAAAAAATCTATTAAAACATAAAAATTTACGGATTGAGGGCATAGACTATCTTTTCTAAACAGTATATATATTTTTTTTTACTATACTTAAGTCGAAAATATATTTTTATACACTCACTGAGAAGAAAAGTATGGTGAAAACTAATAGAATATGGAAAAATGTACCGTGTTTCTGGCTCTATGGAGCATTAAAAAGGTCGATAATTTTTACCGAAGAGCTTTTGTAATGAGGTATTATGTAGTTAATAATAAAATATAGTTATATAAGAAGTGATAAAATTTCGCAAATGTTGTGAAATTTTTGAATTCTTATCATGATATTTTAGAGCATGGAATAAGAACCAATGATTCGATTAAACTTACGTTTGAGTTTTGTATGTTTTACTTACTGTGATCTAAAAAGAACTACATAGTTTTAAAGCCAGATTAATTTCTGGTAAACTGTTGTCATACGAACGGAAAAATGACTAAATGAAGAGTTTAAATAACGTATAGTATAGTTTTAGTAACCATGACTATGTTTTTTATCCTATTTTGAGGTTATAAAAATATTATCGAAAAAATTGATAGTCCTTATTCGGAATTTCGAGGTTGTTATCAGCATAATAATGGTGATATTTCCATAGATTTCAATAAAAGCTACATAACCATTTCTCATTCATTATTAGTGTCAATATATTTAATAACATGACTTTTATGTGGAAACATAAAAACATGGAACACTACTGTATAATTCAAATAAAAGTGCATCTAAAGAAACAATGAAGAAAATTCAACTATAAGAATATGAGAAATCGGATGTTTATTTGAGAAAATGAGAAAAAGAAAAGAAAAATAATTTGCTATTACTTACGCAAACCATTTGATTCCATTCGTGAGGCGGTATTTACTGTATCACCAAATAAACAGTATCGAGGCATTTTGAGACCAACTACACCAGCGACGCATGAGCCTGAAATAGAAGAACAATTGAAATGGTCGGTTTAAATGAAATATATAGTTACGCAATACTTTGATGAATAGATTATGTAAAGCATTGTAATAGTCTAACGCATTTAACAATTTAAGCCTCATCAATACATAATAAATAATTTTTAACAATATAAAACGAATAATTTTTAACTCATTATGCAACTTAAAGAAATTCCACAAATTGTATTCGAAACTAGGATTAAGTGCTGTTAATAAAATTTTTGTTAATATCACGATGCTATATATATATATAATATATACATATACACTACCGGTCAAAAGTTTGCGAAAATTTTGAAATCTACAAAGAAATGGTCTAAATTCAAATGTTCACAGAATTGCGAAAAATCATTCAAATTGCATGAAAATTTGATATGTTCTAAACTGAACCCTCTACTGTTAGTTACATATGATCAAATTGCAATAATTTGTTTTTGGCGAACTGAATCTAGCTTTTTATCATAGGTTGTTTTTATGGTGAAAATATTTGTTAAGTTTGAACACTTGCCAAATTCGCAAAAAAATTTTTTTGTACTTTCTGAAAATAGAAAATAGTTATTCGAACTGTTCTATGCAAGCCCTCAAAATTTCAAATCGATTTGAGTTTTTTTGACAAAGTTATAGAATTTTGAAAAATATGTGCACTTTTCTCGATTTTTGAGCATTCCACATATGCAGTCTTTTGGTCTATACATCTTCTACCAAAGAACATTTTAATTTTAATGTTTTCTATATTTTCAAATAATTAATATTTATTATAAAACAAATACTCTTATTCATTATTGTAATTATTGTTATTACAAAGAGTTTATTATGAATATAATTAAAACAGTATCTCATAGATGTTCCTGTACATGATTGTACACAATGCGCTGGTTCATTGAATACTACAAGTTTAACAAACAATACTTTACTTAACAATTGTAAATAATCAAACCAAAATCATTGCACTATTGCAATGGTAGCCACGACTGACTCAAACAAGAGTTCAAGAGCAACTGACTAGTTCGAAGCAATTACAACAGATGGCGTTTTGCTTAAGACCGAACAGTCATATTTCATCGAAAATTTGTTTGAAGAATGTACTATAAAATTTCATTGACTAATTTTTTTACTATTAAATTATTTCATTTGAAGCA
>NC_092204.1:34464072-34528921 GCF_043381705.1 Parasteatoda tepidariorum
ATATATATATATATATATTGCCAATCTCATCTCTAAGAGTTTGAAATTAATCAAAAGAGAAGAACAAAATTGAAAACAGAAAAGAAAAAAAACGGACAAAATCAAATGAAAATTTAATGAAATAAATTACTTATGTACATATTTTATCTATGCATGTAAACATTCTTTAAAATTAATACTTTTGAGTAACTTTCTCTTTTTATCCTTATAATCACCTGTATGTAATCCAATGCGAAGTTTCAGCTGCTCTTTAGGTCGGTGCTTGATTGTAAAACAGAGGACAGCTTCAAGCAATCTGAGAGACATTCTAGCTATTTCTCTTGCATGCAAATTACCATTTCGAACGGGTAAGCCAGACACAACCATGTAAGCATCTCCAATTGTTTCCACCTGTGGAGTATTAAGAAATATATGTTCGGTTTAATTCATAAAAGAAACCATAAAAACTTTTAAAATTGTCGTATGGATTTTTTACTTTCAATTCATCTTTAGTTGCAATTATTTTAATTAATTAAGGTGCAAGTAAAAATGAAAAAAAAACCTGAAAAAACCTGAACTTTTTGATTTACCAGTCAAATTTTATAACTCACATTTGATCTTAATAACATGAGGGACGCTTTAAAATAAATCATTTCAGAAACAGCCCATTATGGATATTGGAGGGGATAAAGGTTAATTCTTCACAATTTTGTGACCAACTGCATAATTGAGGCAATGTGGTGAGCACGATGCATAGTTCAGCTTTTAATTTGAGACAAGCTGGATAATCCTCAAACCGCCATCGGACATCGAGTCTCATTTCTTATGAATGACGGTTCAGTGCTGACTGAACCGTCACTGAGCCATCATAGTTTAGAGAAATGCTTTAAATGCGTTAATTAAGCCATGTAAAAGATACTTTGGGTTGCGAAATTGAGCAAAAAACGTATTTCTTGGAAATAATCATGCATCTTTTGATGTATTTAAATTATTAACTTCCAACGTATTGAGGATGGGAACAATTCAAAAAACATTGTCTAAATTGTATAATCTACAGACTATACAAAATTTAAAAGAATTATTTGTCTGTAATTAAAAAAGTAATTTAATTACAGATTATTAATTAATAAAAATTTAGTAAAAAGGCTTTTGAATACCCTTTATCGCCAAACAAGTCAAAAATTTTATTTATATGTATACTACTAACCACCTGCGGTAAACAGCTGGCGCATCTATATAAGCTCACTGCCTCACGGTTTCACATTGTATTTCTCTGGCTTGTACTCACCTCACATTGGTTCTACGTCGGCCCATTTTTATGGCTTATTTTAAAAATAAAAAAGATTAACCTATCATATTACAGATACCTCAAGTAAATAATAAACTTCAAAATATACTTTTTGAAAAAAAACTTTGAGTCAATATCCATGCAATTAATATAAGTAAATACTCTTTCTGTCTTATTCTTCAAACTGATTTGCCTCATATCTGATAAATTTATCCTTTAATATGCCCACTCATAGAATATTCCATTGCTTGTTTTTTCGAGTTTTTAATACGCTGATCTACCTGTTTACATTAAATGATCATCAAACAGTTTCTTTTATTCATTCAATTCGATAATTCATTCAATTATTTATTCATTGCTTTATTTGTTTCTTCTGTCATTAATTTGTTGACTGATTTACTCAGTAAAACATTTATATTTCTATTCACTATTTTATTTCCTCTTAAATTGAGTCTCACGTATATTCACATATATAATTTATATTCTTCAATATTATTCATTATATTATAACATTTGAAAAACTCAACTTTAAAGAATATGTACATAACATTAACGAATAGTATTCAATTACACTTCCTAATATTAAATACCGTCCTCAAAAAATAATATTATTTCTGCAAACATAACGATGGGTAGTTATATCAGTTGTAATGTGAATCTTAAAATGGTCATTTGATTACTTGATCACATGTGAATAATAGACTGCTATGCATAACTTATAAACGCATCATTTGAAGTGTCACTCCCAACTGAAAAAAAAATCCCATTAAAATTTTGAAAGAATATGCAAAATAAAAATTTAATTAAATAAAAAATTCAAATTTACAATTTGTTATTTATTTCAACTTTGCTGGGAGAAAAATATTAATTTTACAATTAAAACAATAATTACTCTTGAAAAAATTTACAAGGCAATATAAATTTACTCTATCTTGGATTTCATTTAATAGTTTCAGACATAAACTCCATTTACCACAGATAGTATCTCAGAAAATTTATCATTCTAGTAATAAAACTTTCCTTTGATAAACTTTTATGAGCGATAAAGCAAATTTCCCAACAAATCATATTTGACACACTCTTCCTTTTTGAACGAACCTGTTCCTTCTGGAATTTTAAATATCACACTCCCCGCTACTCGACTTTTTTGAGGAGGCAAGTAAAGTTGGATACATGGGAAGACTAGAGATCGATATGAGTGATGGTGTCTTTTCGAGGAACACCTGAAGCAATTCTTGCCACAGAAATGATTTATTGTTCTTTGGGTGAAAAATAAATTCCGATTACATAATACGACAACATGATGCATTATCATAGGAGAGGAGAATTTAGTTTTAAAAGAATCTACCTCTCCAGAGAAGGCGAAGTGTTTTTTTAAAAAAACATATTGCCTAGTAAACGTTTATCCTTACTTTACATTGTCTGAAATTCTTGTATTAATAAAAAGAATCCTTGTATTTCTTTTCAAACAAAGTTTGAGAAATTACAATGTATTTTTATGCTGAGTTGACGCTTTTGTTAGAATAAATGTATTGAAAGATTACTGTTAGTAAGCTTATATTTAAATGGATATAATATAATGTTCGATAAAACGGTAAGACAAGTCGACTTTTGCGTGATGGTTTTTAAATAACATTAATAGATATCTTGAAGTATTTATCAAGAAATTTTTAATTGATTAAAATGGATGATTGGATTATTGGACTTTTAGATTTAAAGTATGTGTCTAAATAATATTTTTTAATAAACATATTGGATTATTTGGCTCTTATTTTACTCGATTGTTTTTCTTTTTAACTCTTTTCTTATTTTAAGACTTAAAATTGATTATTTCCGAACTCGAAATTCATGGTTTTATTACACTTATAAACCAGTTTTTAGAAAATTTTTCTCCTGGTATTCAAACCTTAACATTTAAGGGAGAAAAACGGTAAAAGATGGATGAATCTGATTAAATAATTTATCTTCTTCGTTATCTGTTGTTTATTCTGTAGATCTTACCATATAGTGATATAATTTTGATAACTATTATAATCGTAATTCTGAAAGAAATGAACCGCATTTTCCCATATTTCCAAAATGTTTTAAAAATTGCGTGATTCTATTTGTTTGTGTGTGGATTTGTAAAAAGGTATTGGGGTTTTCAAAAAATAAAAACTATCAAGCAGTTTTTGATAGATGATAGATATACGTATTTTCTTCAAGCCACTTGTCTCAATCCCGTAGGTGTGTCATTGCTCTACTTTTCTTGAGCAACCTAGGTAGCAAAACAATATCATTCAATTTTAGAAAGATGCAATGTAATACGGTCGAGCTAGAAAACGTTGGCCTCCGGAATCCTATTTCTAATATTAGAGCTAATATTATATAAGATTAATAGTGTTTACTCAAACATTTAAAATTATAATCCATTTCATACATTAAGGACCATGGCTACTTTTTTGAGAAAATGCACTTCATGTTTTTAGTAAATTGAATTTTATTAATGGAAGAAAACAATAAATTAAAATTTTCCATGAAATATCATTTTTCACCAATGCAATGCTATGCCAAAATAACGCAAAAAAATATAAGTGGAAGTAAATTCGGTTCGCGGACGGTAAGAAACTGGATAAACTTTTTCAACTGTTGAGTTGTAACTTCTTCATGATTGTTTGCATCACCTTATTGTTCATGGTCGGCAGATAGAATGAATTTCCTCAACTTTAAAGGTATTTATGTAGTAATTTCTTGGAAAACTTTATAAATTTCAATAATAGTAACATGAAACATAAATTAGTATCGTAATGTTTTTCCTTCAGTTAAGAATCAGCTAGAAAAGTAATATATTGTCCTTAAAAGCACTGTGTTAGCGAGGATGATGTTATAGAATGTTCCAAGGTACTTAATAATCTTGACAGCTTAAGCTGATATCTGACTATCGTATGCGCAAAGTACTAATTTATACTTCTTCATCAAACACGAAAATGAATTCGAAATAAGTAATTGGGGTGGTTAAAGATTCAAGCATTGAGTACAGCGATGTCACAAACATTGGAAAAGAATGCAAAACACCTGTAAGTTTTGCCTCTTGTCGAACAGTATACTAAGCCTTCTTTGCAAAAGATGGATGTTATGACGAAGAAGTGACATTTAAACTAGGAGGACATTTTCTTTTGTTTAGACGTAGTATTCCTGTAATATAGGTTTTTTTACGAAAAACATTCATCTGCATAATTTACTGAGACAGAAGACATTCTTCTGCTCCTGGATTTAAGATGTGGCTCCATAATTAGAGCACTTTACTTTTCCCAGGTTGTAATTCAGTTGCCAATTTTTCAACTTATACAAATGCTATAAAAAATATTTTTGGACTTCATATCAGCTGAAATCAAAGTTATGAATCCTAAACGTCATACAATAAATTTTCATTATTTTTTGCATGACAACAACCGTCCCCACTAATACTTTCTTGTCCACGATTATAACAAATATAACCGCTTATAATCAGCATCTACATGGTTTCTTTTAGAAGCCATTACGAAGTCATAATTCAATAAGAACGAAAGTAGCTTAGTAAACTTAGTTACTTCGGTAATCAAATCTAAGATACTATATAGATAACTTCACGAAAACTATTGCACGTGTCATTTTTTAACATGGTGGTTATCATACATACACGGCGGTTTCCGTTATACTATTCCTCTACCTAATGTTTGCAGTTCTGCAAAATCGAAACTGACCAAAAAACTTCAAAACTAACGTTTTTCTTTTAGGGGTCAAAATTAACCCTTTTGGCTGCTTTACGTAGTTCTATATTTATTTAATTTACTAATAATCAGAAAGGCATGACACCTTATTATAGTATACTCAAAACAATTTAGAAAACGTCACAAAATATGAGCTTCGAAGTTCACTTGTATCTTCCAAAATAACATAAGAAATGGCAAAAACTGGCTCCAACGTTGCTTCGAGTTACATATTTTTAGTTAATAATTGCTAACATAATTGGTAAATACGTTATTATTTAAAATATTTATTGCACCCGAATTTATACAAAAATGTGTCTTAGTAAAATTCAATTTTCAGATAACATCTCATGTTAGATATCTCAAAGTAGCAGTGAGCTTTAAATATTTATAAAAGAAGGAAAGGTAAATCTTGTTGAACTTCTGTTGCTGTAACAGGAGTACCTTTACACTCAAACATAAATCAGAAAACGAATGCCGAAATGTAACTCCTGGTGGAATATTATTGGAATAAGGAGTTTAAAAATACTGTATTTCAAAGCAGAAGCATACAATTAATCAACGATCCCGTGAAAATATTTTCTTTACCAATAGACATTTCAGGATCCACCTTATAAATCGTTCTTTGATCTAAAGAGATTTTCATTCTATTTCGTGGATTTTTAAGGGCCATTCATTGATGAAATGAGAATTTTGATTCAGTTCTGAATCATTATTTTGTTGATTTATGAGAAATATTCTTTGATGAAATGGGAAATTTTTACTCTATGATGAATTAAAAAAAAATTTCAGTTCATTTTTATGAAAACATTGCAGTTGAAACTTCAGTAAAAAAATAACTTATATCTTCTATGAAGTTTGTAGTTTCATAAAAGTTCCATAAATTGTTTTCTTTTTTTTTGTTTAATTAGGGGCTGCTTCAAATATAAATACGTTTAGAATAGTTTCTGACCAGGATTTTACAAAAAAAAAGTCAATAAATTCGACATCTGAACGGAAATCAATCTCAAAATCAAAACTTAAAAAAATTCCTTTATGGGGAAAATGCCAATACGATATAAGCAAAAGCCATGTAAACAAAATTTACAGAAGCTTAGAATCACTAAAATAAAAATGAAAATGGGTGAATTTCGCAAAATGACGCTTTTGATTTCCGTTCCTAACTGTTCTGAGAATTACGTTCGGAAACAGACTAAAACGTTTAATAGAAAAGTGGAGATATTCCCGCCTTCTCTTTTTGTAATAAATCTACAATTTTGTGCAGAATTCAAATGTTTTAGAAACAAACTTTTCATTTCAATACAAACGCTACACCGACAATAATTTTTTCTCTTTTTTACCAAAATAAAAATATTTGTGAAATATACATTAGAAATTGAGAATTTAGTGCATTTTAAGAAGAATGCTAAACCACCTTCAGTGGAACAATCAAACCCTAAATTTGTAAGAATCGTGAATTGCATTTTATTATTCACTAAGATTTGAGTTTTTTACTGCTATTTAATTTTCTAATAGAGACGTTTAAAATAAATGATAAAAGAATCATAAAACAATGATGCCTGGAAAAAATTATGAATTGAATTAATCGAAAAATCAACCATTAAATGATTGACAACCGTTAACCATTAAATAATAAATTTCTATAGGTCTCAAAATTTTAAAACATTTAGAGACTCCAACAACTCCGTCTCACGGAACTGTCCCGATTGCTTTTTGTCAGTTATTATTATTTTTTATTTCATTTCCAATGAGCTGCACAAGTGCGCACACATGCGCAGACCTAGTGCGTTCTCAAGAAGTTGTATCCACTCTTTCAGGACCTCCACAATGGGTGAGATACCGCTGGCTATGTTAATTTAGACGTCTAGTTTCTGCCACTCTAGATGGCAGCACCGAGACTGTTATTTGGATGCTAAAGTGCACAAGGAATTTAATTTTCCCTGAAATGCCAAGAGCCAATAAGGCACTCCAGGGATCTTTTACATGCCGCACAATCATACGACATGTCCGCTGAGGATTTTCTGCATCCCGAAAATCCGGTGTCTGGGTCGGGGATCGAACCCGCAGACTTGGGCTCAGAAGGCCGACGACAAACCAACTGTGCCACCCAGCCAATGCTATTACCAGTTTTTATTTATTATGACTTTTAAATTGAAAAAAATATTATCATATGATTATATAAGTATCTGAGTAGTTGTAAATGCTTTCTAAGTCTAACTGAATAATATTTCTAAGATAAATAATAATTGCGGCATTTATTTTAAGAATTTTTTCTGAATAACTTGTAAAATGGCAATCTTTTATAGAAAATGAAAGGAATCTTCCATTACAGAAGGTCAGGGACTGACAGTGTAACTCTTAGAGTAGTTACGCTTCCATGGTAATAAATTACCTGTCTGTCGCTTTATGATATACAAGTTAGTTTACTAAGTGTTACATCTCTTACAATGGGTCGATAGCATATATTTAAAATGTGCGCAATATTAAGGTTATTTCTTGCAAATATCTTTCAGCAATCCGGACTATTTCTCTTATTATTATAAGAAAGATTGTGCTAAATTCATAGTGCAAATTGAAATTGTTTTCCACATACTTTATCTTCCAATTTTTTTAGGTTACTTAAATATAGATAAAGCCCAAATATATAACATTAATTAAGGGGGAAAAAGTCAAAAGTTTACTTTTCATTTTAGTGTTTAAAGGAATTTACGTTTTGAAAAGTGGAAAACTATAATATTGGCTCTAAATCTCAAAGGACTTAGAAAAAGCAACATGGTAAAATTATATTTTACGAAAAAATAATCAAATGTGAAAATCAAGATGACAAATTAATCAAAACTGTAAAACAAATTAACGAAAATCTCTGAGAGTTAAGTCATTATAACTTTTCTCATTTAAAACAAAAAATTGTGACTTTGAATTTTTCAGCTCTTTTTTTATTCCATTTGCTAATAGACTTTCTTATTTCTTTTTAAAAAATATTGTGCTTCAGAAAATAATTACTCGCATTATTTCTGTTAGAGTTAGTATTGTGTGCTATCAAATTCTACCTGTACTCTCAAAAAATTTAGCTATTTGTTAAACAAAAATAGGTAATTTGAGCCCTAATACAGAACAAAATCGCTAATATGGTTCAACCTGATTACAATGGAATTCTTAAAAAACTGAAAACTTTATCAACACACTGGTTGATAAACGGTTAAATGAATTAAACCATGATTATAATATAACTTCACATACGAATGAATGTCAATAAGAAAGAATGAAAAAGAATGTCAATTAGTTAAAGCAACTCAGAAAATTGTCTAGTCAAGCTTAATGTAGAAATAGTAAAAAGCACTGAAAGTGCAGAAACAGGAAAAAATAATTAAAATTTGAATAATTAATAAATTCACTTTCAATTCAAGCAATGAATTTTCGCAGTCGATCATGACAGTTTTAAGAGATGAAAATATTTATAATAATTCCACAATAAAAAAGCACATTATAATTAATTTTAAATAACTTTTTTTTGCTTACTTTAACTGCGTAATATTTATTTTAAACTTTTTACATAAACATTTTGTATCTCACTAAAATGGATTAATTTCAGCAACAAAGCCACCCACTTTTATAATACAAAATGAGAAATTCCCTCAGTATTTAATATCCTCCTCTCGAATACCGAGCCGGCTAAATTAAACGTTACTAATTCATATTTCTGGATAAGTTTTAATGAAAAAGTGTAGGTGTATGTTGACATAATGGCAGTAGTAATATCCATTTCTACATGTGAGCGCAAGATCTTAATAAATTTCGCACAGTTATAGGTATGCATTGTGTAGAAAGATGCTTCTAAATATAAAATATTTAGATTTATTTTAAGATCAAGGAAATGTTGCTACATTGAAATAAGTTACATTCTTTGAAATTGCTAGATGGAATTTTCATCACTCCTATCATTGTTGTGAAATCCACTGCAGCTCTTCTGTCTTAGATTTTGCTAAGATATCTGCATGGAATTAATAAAAGTTCATGGTCTTCTGTTATTTTTACGTAACTGCAAAGCGAAAATAAAATACTTTTGTATGGAACTTTTTATAATAAGAACTATTACTTACTTAAATTGCAAAATATGATTAGGTTTCGGAAATTTTATGCACTTTCAATATGTACTAGTATTTTACTAATCAAAAAATAGCTTAAATTATAGTACATGGTGTTTTAAAATCAAATTTTATCATAATATATTTTCAAAATTATTTCCATCATATTAATATAATAAGCTATCTATTTAATTTACTATCAGCATTCAAATTTAATGTTTCAAAACACAATTTATTTCTTCATCTTCTCCACATTAGTTATGATACAAGATTTAACGATATCTTAGTTCAAATTGTTTTTAAATATAGCTATTATTTCAAATTTTTGAAACAAATAAGAAGTAAGGCTTTATTTTAATATATCATAACAAAAATCTAGAAATAGAAAATTTTACTAAAGAAAGAGTTTTCCTTATAAGCACTACACATCGTCTCAATTAAAATTGTAGGTGTTTCTCACTTTTCAGTGATTTAATAATGATTTTTTTTAATCTTACAGGTCTTTAAAGAATGAGTTTCAATTTCAATTTATCAAGCATTTTCATAAATCAATTATCTTCGGTCTCCAATGTTTTGTTAGCATAAATAAAGTAAGGTCTTTACGTATATATATGACTAACGGTAATCACTTTGAATTCGCTGCAAAAATTTAAAAAAAGTCCGGTAAAACTTAATCCTTTATTGGAATAAGTTGTCCTGGAAATTTTGTACCATTAATAACTGCTTTACAGATTTATAATGAAGTATTTACATTGTAAAATTTTTTTTTCAATTTTTGTCAGTTAAAGAGTCGAATCAGCGAAAAGATTTAAAGTGTAGCTAAAAGAGTTATGTAATCATTTTTAATCCAAAAAGCAAATTAAATAGTAATATCACAAGTACTTATTTATTAGAATTACATATTGATCCCATTGATCACTTAATCAATACGTGATTTTTTTCCCTGGCAGAGCCGGGTAAAGCTGTTAGTATATGTATAAAGTATAAAAATAAATGAGCTTAATAAACGTTTATAGCTAGTGTCATAAATATAAGATTAATAAGCGCAGTGTTTCTGAAATACATTTTTACTTTCTATCTCACATCTACTTTGTTTTTTATAATGTCCTTAGATTTTATTAACAAGGATACAGTCATACTAATTTAAAATATCATATCAATATTGTAGCTGAAAAAGCTTTTACATGAGCTCATTTTTTTTCTCCAAATTTTCGTTCTTAACAAAATAAAATAAGAAAACAAGTGATACGTTAAATACATTTTTCAAAAGTTAATTTAAAGATCTTAAAAACTTTAAAGATATGCGGAGAGTAATTTAAAACCATATCATAATCATAAAATTTAATAAATATTTTAGGAGTATTTGAGCACTTTAAGATAAATTTTATTTCTTAATAAAGCAATGATAAAGAATGGTTTAATAAGAATTTTGAGTTTATTCTTACTTAACCATACAGTAAAAGTTAATCTAGAATCTAATTAACAGGCCTCAAATATAATAAGAATTTTAATTCATGGTTATATAAGCAATTGTTTTTAAAGACATGTAATGTTAAATAAGCTTGAGAGTTTACATAAACGTTAGATTTGCTCCTACTACAAATGTTAACATAATACATGCAAATTTTATATGAAACTGGAAAAATGAGGGAAAATATTTTTTACTTCTAAAATTTTATGTATATGTTATTCTGTAAATTAAATTTATTTTGATGAATACATTTTGATTGATAAAAAAGGAAAATAGGTAAGCATTATTTTACTCTTTACATTATTTTTTTGAGATTAAAGTATTTATGTAATAGGAAAATTAAATTCAACTAAAACTGTAAAAGATTAAATAACCTATTTTATTGAGAATATATATACTTACTTTATAGACATCGAAATTTTCAATAATGGAATCAAAACATGTGTATAAGTCATTAAGAAGATCAACAACCTGTAAAAAAAAGACATAAAAAATGAAAATTTTCCATTTTTCTGAAAGTTTAAAAATTAAAAATTTTAATTCTGAGATTTTGCAGTTGTATCAACAAATATAAGTCATAGCTATTCGACAGCTTTATCTCATTCATGGCGTATGGAATTAATTAATCTGGGAGCCAAAGATTATTTTGAAAGCATAAATCTTTTCCGAAAATATATTAGTAATAAACGTTAATAAATTAAATCAGTTTTATCCATCATCATAAAAATACCGGGATAAAATTAAAATTTAAATTGTCTCGCCGTACTGGAATCGTCAAATATTATTTCTTTTCCTACACGAGTTTATTACAACATAGTTGACAGATCTGCAGAATTTCATTAAGTTAAAACATTATATTTTAATTAAATAATCTTCGGAAATGATTTAAAATAAGAAAGGAATGCCTTAATACAAAAAAATACAAAAAGTATTTTAAGTAACATTAAAGACATTTTAAATAAAGTTGCGTCTGATATTAATTAAAACTTTGAAGGTGAAAAATTGTATGAGTAAAAAAAAAATATTCAAACGAAAACTTTTAAAGAAGAAACAGTCAAAATCCCAGATATTATTATTTTTCACTATTATTTGATATGTAACTATGTAAAAACATTAAAAAAAATTATTGAATATGTTATGAATACGTTTTTGGTACTTAGATTTTTCCTCACTTTTTCAACCTGTTTAAATTTACAGAGACCACAAAAGAAGAAAACCTGTTAACGTGAAGATAAAGCAAAATATTGTGCTCAAGTAATTGAATTAATACAACTGAAGTTTTTACGTGTAAACTGAACTTAAAAAGAAGAGCTGGTTAATCATGCACCATCAGACCAAAAGTATCCTGGTACCCCATGGACTTGCAGAGTCCTGATGCACATATAATATTATATTGGTCCATTTTTCTATTGATAATAGCATGGACACATCTGGAAAGACTTTTCATCAGTTTTTGATAGATGGTGGCCCTAGGACGCCCTTCCGGGAGACCTTTATAGCTGAAATGAGTGCAGGCAGTGAGTAAGTTGGGTTTTTCTGACTATACGCATTCTGTTTTCTAAATCGTATCAAATGTGTTCTACAGAATTTTGATCAAAGTGCTGTGAAGACCAATTCAGTCTTTGCACTCCCATTTCGGCAAACCAAGGCAGTGTAAATCTCAATGAGTAATTGGAACAGTAGCCTTATTGGAAGAAAAATATTTCCATTTGGTTGGGAAATCAACTTTGTTCATTATGTCTCCCACATCATCCAGGGCATCTATTTTCAAGATCAGTGGCAAGATTTCTAATGGGCAATAGTGCAACTCGTATGGTAAGAGACAAGCTAACGAATTAAATATTGACTGCCCTGGTGTGCGTCAAAAAGAGCTTCTTAAGCCTAGCAGGAACAGCTTGAGGAAGATCATTGGTCTTCTCACTGGACACTGCACCATCAGGAGACACCTATACATTATGGGTATAGCATGTGTGCCTCTTTGTCGAGGATGTCATCTTAAAGAGGAGACTTCGCGGCATATACTTTGCGATTGTGAGGTCTATTATGCTCAAAGATTTGAGCATCTTTGTCGACATTGCATTAAGGCCTAGGAATTACAGGATATTCCAGTCAGGTGATAGCTGAATTGTTTTCAAAAATAAAGCTGTTCCCCAAATCACAATCAAGAGTGCGGGTAAAATAGATCTATGGTAGATGTGCCTTGCTTCTTGGAACTGCCCAACCATAAAGTCTATCTAAGTTTATCCTTTTTTCCCCCAATTAAATGCAAATTTGTGATTCATCGATCCATAATTTGAATATTTTTTACTTCATTTTTTGAAAGACTCACAAGAATTAAAAATAGTCTTTACTAAAAGTTTTGAAAAAGGTAATTGGTTTCCCTGTTTTGAGTCAACATTATTAATTCAAATGAATTTGTCTTTTTTGTTTGCCAAATATCTGGTTTAACTTTACAAAAACTTCAAGAAATCTCTAAGAAATATTGAAATAAAACTAAGTAAAGGAAATCATAGATTTGAATATGAATTTAAAATACACAACTTTTGAAACATTCTGAGTAAATCGTTATTAAAATGTGCAAATTCGATATGCTAAATCATGCTTAAAATTTTATATTTTTACTAAAAAGAAGGAAAAGATACTTGAAAAATAGCCTTAAAATGAATTTTTAATTATCGTTCACTATATATGATTTATTTATAAGAGTTTACCGTTAGGATGACTGTTAAATAACCGATCTTTATAAAATTAAATTATCGGAAATGAAATAAAAAGTAAGGCAGTTAATTTAATTTTAAAATATAAAATTACTGTGTTTTATGCTGTAGCTGAATTCTTTTTCGAAATAAAGTAAAAGAATACAGTATTTTAAAGGAATTTTTTTTTCTTCAAAAATACTGAATAAAATCTAGTTTTTAAGTTAAACGTAGAAAAGGCGTAATTATATCACACTTTTAAGAGGATTTTATTGATTGCAGTATAACCCATACCATAAGAACATAATTTGATTTCAGAAATAAAAGTGCTTGAAATTGATTTAAATAATAAGCTACGCTAAAATAATGGAAAAGACCTTTTAAGCTTATGAATTTTTTCACATTTCTTAAGAAATACTTAGATAATTATTTTATAATTTTACAAGCGCTTAGATCGAACGATTCCTCATGCTTATCAATAAAGTTCAAAGCTTTCGGAGTTTGGAGCGACCGGTCATAAATTACGAACGGAAAAAAGTGATTTTTAATCCCTTATGCCAGAAAGTATAGCAATAAACTTTCAATTTGTATCGATTAATTTAGTTATTGTATTGTATGTAAAAAACTGCATAAAGTTTCGTACTAAAAAAACTGAGCAGGACATGAGCATTTAAAGTTGTCCTTTCACTGCTCATGCACTGAAAAATATTAAAAAAAACTTCATATATTTTTGTTGTGAATCTTACTTGATAACTTATGAAAAACGTCCGGTTTGAATATCTTGATAATTTGAAAAGTTTCTAGCAATTTTCTAAGTAATTCTTGTACTTTCTAATCACTCCTGACAAATGACGCGGTGAAATTTTGATTGTGATGCTTCTCGCATCCGTGATATTTCCGGGAGCAGAACGAATTATAAAAAAAGATTCAAACAAACTTATTTCTTATAACAAGAATCTTGTTTAGTTCTTAATTTATACATCCGATGTCAAGACCAAACTATTTGTAATTTTTTAAAGAGGATTATTTTATTTTAAACTATAAAAATTTTATAATTGTGGAAATTTTACAATGATGAATAACGAAAAACCATTTATTCGTTAAACTTTACTTTCCAATATAGCATTGTTTACTAAATATATGGTAATAACTCAAATTAAAAAACATGAGATTTTCTGGTAAGCCTTTACCATATGAACGGAAAAGTATCAACTGAATTGTTTACATTCAGCATATTTTGGTTTTTATAACCAAAATTAGGCTCTTTTTTGTTGGAATTACTATTTTCATTACTATTATTTGTTTGTACGTAAGTTTTTAAGTATTATATGTCATTGAGCCTAGACGTATATTCAGGTTACTACATTCTTGTTATCATATTATAATGATATAATTTATGTTAATGTCGGTCTTTTCACACCCATTTCGGCAAACCATGGCTGTGTAAATCTCAATGAGTTAATGGAGCTGTAGCCTTATTGTAAGAGAAATATTTCCATTTGGTTGAGAAAAAAACTTTGTTCATAATGTCTCCCACATCTTTCAGGGCATCTATTTTCAAGATCTGTGGCAAGATTTCCAATGAGCAACAGTGCAACTCGGATGGTCGGAGACAAGATAAAGAAGAAAATAAAGAATTAAATAAGTTGACTGCCCTGGTGTGCGTCAAAAAGAGCTACTTAAGCTTAACAGGAACAGCTTGAGAAGGATCATTGGTTTTCTCACTGGATACTGCACCCGCAGTAGACACCTATACATTATGGGTGTCTCTTATTATATGTGTTATGGTATGACTTATGGGCTATATTTACATCTGATCCTCTTCGTCGATGATGTCATCTTAAGGAGACTTCCCGACATATACTTTGTGTTTGTGAGGTCTATTCTGCTCAAAGATTTGAGCATCTAGGTCAACATTGCATTAAGGCCTGGGAATTACTGGATATTCCTGTCAGGTGTTAGCTGCATTTTTTTTCCAGATGTAACGATGCTCCGCAAGTCATTATCTGGAGGGTGGGTACAATAAGCATCTGGTTGATGTGCCTTGCTCCTCGGAACTGCCCAACCTCAAAGTCTATCTAAGTTTATCTTATTTTTCCTCCAATTAAATGCAAATGTGTGATCCATCGATCCATAATGTGAATATAAAGCTGCTCCGCAAGTCATAATCTAGAGTGTGGGCACAATAGACACCTGGTCGATGTGCCTTGTTCCTCGGAACTGCCCAACCTCAAAGTCTATCTAAGTTTATCTTATTTTTCCTCCAATTAAATGCAAATTTGTGATTCATCGATCCATAATGATAATATTTTTTACTTCATTTTTAAAAAACTCAGAAGAATTAATAGTCTTTACTAAAAATTTTGAAAAAAATAATTGGTTTCCCTGTTTTGCGTCAACATTATTAATTCAAATGAATTTGTCTTTTTTGTTTGCCAAATATCTGGTATAATTTTACAAAAACTTCAAGCAATCTCTAAGAAATATCGAAATAAAACTAAGTACCGGAAATCATAGATTTGAATATGAATTTAAAATACACAACTTCTGAAACATTCTGAGTAAATCGTTATTAAAATGTGCAAATTCGATATGCTAAATCATGCTTTAAATTTTATATTTTTACTAAAAAGAAAGAAAATATACTTGAAATATCCTTAAAAATGAATATTCAAATATCGTTCACTATATATGATTTACTTATGGCAGTTACCGTTAGGATAACGGTTAAATAACCGATCTTTATGAAATTAAATTATCAGAAATGAAATAAAATGTAAGATAGTTAATTTAGTGTTAAAATATTAAATTACTGCGTTTGATGCTGTAGCTGAATTTTTTTTTGAAACAAAGTAAAAGAATGCAGTATTTTAAGGGAATATTTTTTTTCTTCAAAAAATACTGAATAAAATCTAGTTATTAAATTAAGTGAAACGCAGAAAAGGCATAATTATATCAAACTTTAAAGAGGATTTTATAGATTGCAGTACAACCCATACCATACGAACATAATTTGATTTCAGAAATAAAAGTGCTTTAAATTGATTTAAATAATAAGCTACGCTAAAATAATGGAAATGACCTTTTAAGCTTATGAATTTTTTCACATTTTTTAAGAAATACTTAGATAATTATTTTATAATTTTACAAGCACTTAAATCAAGCATTTTCTCATGCTTATCAATAAAGTTCAAAATTTTTGAAGGAGTGAGTGACCGGTAATAAATTACGAACGGAAAAAATTGTTTTTTTAATTCCTTATGCCAGAAAGTATAACAATAAACTTTCAATTTGTATCGATTAATTTATTTATTGTACTTTCGTAAAAATCCACATAAAGTTTCGTAAACGTAGCTTAAATGTTCATGAAGATATGGACATTTTAAAAAAACTTTTCTTCGTATTACGCTTTTTAATTACAACTG
Organism: Parasteatoda tepidariorum; assembly: GCF_043381705.1. NCBI lineage: Eukaryota > Metazoa > Arthropoda > Arachnida > Araneae > Theridiidae > Parasteatoda > Parasteatoda tepidariorum. The sequence goes on from NC_092204.1 coordinate 34,480,745, forward strand.
TAAAAATATTTAATAAAATTAAATGTATTTTTCACGACAAACTTTATAATTTTACAAGTGCTTAGATCAAATGATTCCTCATGCTTATTAATAAAGTTCAAAGCTTTCGGAGTTTGTAGAGACCGGTAATAAATTACGAACAAAAATAAGTGTTTTTGAATTCCTTATGCCAGAAAGTATAGCAATAAAACTTCAATTTGCATCGATTAATTTAGTTAGTGTATTGTATGTAAAAAACTGCACAAAGTTTCGTAAATCTGGCTAAAATGCTTATGAAGATATGGACTTGTAAAGAAAACAATTTTTGACATATGTTTTTTCTAACTATTACTTTAAAAATATGTAATAAAATTAAATAAAATTTTTAATTAATTACGAAAGTATAATTCAAATGATTGTCAAAATTCTCTAGAAAATTGAGCAAGACATGAGCATTTAAAGATGTCCTTTCACTGCTCATGCACTGAAAATTTTTAAAAAAAACTTCATATGTTTTTTTTGTGAATCTTACTTGATAACTTATGAAAAACGTCCGGTTTGAATATCTTGATAATTTGAAAAGTTTCACGCAACTTTCTAAGTAAGTCTTGCACTTTCTAATCACTCCTGACAAATGACGAGGGGAAATTTTGATTGTGATATTTCTCGCGTCCGTGATATTTCCGGGAGCAGAACAAGTTATAAAAAAGGATTCAAACAAACTTATTTCTTATAACAAGAATCTTGTTTAGTTCTTAATTTATACATCCGACGTCAAGACCAAACTATTTGTAATGTTTTAAAGAGGATTATTTTATTTTAAACTATAAAAATTTTATAATTGTGGTAATTTTATAATGATGAATAGCGAAAAACCATTTATTCGTTAAACTTTACTTTCCAATATAGCATTGTTTTACTAAATTTATGGTAATAACTAAAATTAAAAAATGAGAGATTTTCTGATAAACCTTTACCATATGAACTAAAAGTATCAACTGAATTGTTTATGAACGGCATATTTTGGTTTTTATTACCAAAATTAGGGTCTTTTTTGCTGGAATTACTATTATCAATGCTATTATCCGTTTGTACGTAAGTTTGTAAGTATTTTTGTCGTTGAGCCTAGACGTATATTCAGGTTACTACTTTCTTGTTATCATAATATAATGACATAATTTATGTTAATATTCAATCTACATATTTTCATAATTTACAGAATGTCAAATGTTCATGAACAGATTAACTATTGACCTAAAAAAATTCAAGCGAAGGCTTTTATAAGAAACGTCACGACGTGGCTATGAAACAAAATTGCTCGCGTAAAATTGAACGTGGTTATGAAACGAAATTGCATGGCTATGAAATAAAATTGTATTACACCAGACACAGACAAACATAAGCTCTGTTATGCAACAAGTTGCTTTTTGAGCACACTCCAAATCTTTTCAACTTATGAAAAATTTAAAAGTTTTGTTCTACGTTCAATGCTGTTAATTTAACTGTGGATATTCGATTGATTCAATTTATATTTTTCACTTGATGCCATTATTTTTTATGTAATAAAAATTCTTACATTCAAATTTTGAATATTTTTTTCAGAAAATTAAGCAACACTTAAAAAAACTATTACGATTTTTGGTTTTTACAAACCTTGGAAATATTCCAACTGGATGTGGTTTGATTGTTTTATATTGAAGGCACCAAACAAATTCAATTTCTAAATGGATATATCATATCATTTTTTTTATTATGATTTAAAAATGAAAGAAAATATTGTCGATGCAGCGTTGGAAAATATTTTGTATTAAAGTTTGCTTTCAAAGCATTTCAATTGAACACAAAATTTATAATAAAATTTATTTATAACAAAAAGCTATCTCCACTCTTAAAATGAATATCGATTAAACCTCTCAGTGTGTTTTCGAACGGTATTGTCAAAACAGTTTGGAACGCTCCAAAATCTCTGCTTTGGGAAACTACCCACAGAGAGAAGCAAAGTATGTCTACTATTATATTATGAAAAGAGTATTTTTTTCGCTTATTTGTTTTAAATGTAGAAAAAAGCAATTTTCGGCATAATTTTGTGAAAATTTAGATAGATAACTGTTTAATAAATATTCTATTTAATTAATAAAACGAAATTTTTTCACTTAGTGTACGTCTAATTTATTGTACATTAATATTTACCTGCATTGGATTGCTTTGAGCTGACAATGATGTAAATCCAACAATGTCACTGAAATAAATTGTAACACAATCAAAAGCTTCGGCTGTCACAGATTGCCCATGTATAAGCTGACTGGCCACTGATCTAGAAGGAAGAGTGAAATACATTTGGAGTTATTGATCAAAAAATTAGTAATTGATTAAATTAAAAACTAATATTATTTATATATCCGTCACTAGATATTACTTAATTTAAACTCCACGTATTATGATCTTCTGTCAATGTGGCGTTGTTTCTACGTCTTTTATATTGCAATGTGAAAACTGTGGTGTAATATCTCTCCGAATTTGAAAATTTGCTTCAAAGAGTTGTGTGAAGGAATGCTTTTTTTTCCTTTTCAATTTAACACCAAATCGAGCTCTCATTATAGTTTAAAAGGTGCATGGAAAATCTAATCACCGAAAAAGGAAGATGTTTACGCCATGTTTAATTGCCTTTGCTCCATACGTTAAATATTTTGGCTTCTAAAAATGTTGGCGTGTTTTGAACTCTCTGTAATTGTTTACAATCAATAACGAGCTTGTGAGTGTTTGCGGCTATTAGGACTAGTTCGAATTCATCTTAATATTATCTCTAGAGTCGTAGTGGTTCAGACACATGCCTCCCAATGAGGTGAACTGGGTTCGAATCACAGGGATTACTGGTCGATTCAAATTCCGAACCCTGCTGGCACTAACCACAGTGCTGACGTAAAATATCCTCAGTGGTAGAGGGATCACGGGTTAAAATCTCCTCTCCGTCAGACTAACCATGTGAGGTTTTTGATGGTTTTCCTCTCAATGTTACGCAAATGCTGATTAGTTCCATCAAAAAGTCTTAACGAAGGCGAATTTCTCGCGATACTTCATGGAGTTCCCTTGTATTCTGGATTGGGTTTGAAATTACGGAGAGGAACATTACGGAGATGAACATCGGTAGTCGTAAACCTAAAAAAAAAATTTCGGCTGTTCAACGACGATTATAAAATAAAATAAAATATTTTCTCTGCTTTTGACAAACTCATTTTATTTTAAGAATTAGTGTATGCGAGTGAAAACTGAATTACCGATTCCTACTTCATACTGTCTCGTAAAAATAAGTTTATTAATTCTTCTGTGTATCATATTATAATTGTAAGTTTTATCGTTAATAAATAACATACATGACAGCACCGACTAATTTGTATTAAGTAATATGAAAGAAAATTCTAAATATTCCATTGCACCAGAAACTATCTTTGTGTTTTGGTGTAGAGGAACATCACTTTGTAGAGTAGTTGCCACTATTTTTGGTATTCCGGTACATGAAAAATCTTTACAGTGTACCTATACTACTCATTTTAGCACTTCTACTTTCCTGTAAGTTAATTTCTCTTTATTCCTTTAAATTTATCTTTCTTCGCAACCTATTAGTTAATCTTCTCATATTGAGACCTTCCGGTAGTAAGCCTTCTATCCTTCCAGAATTTTCCAGATGTAAACAATCCAACTTGTCCCTTAGATAGTAATTCCAGTAATTTCATTCGATGTCTTCTGTAACTTCGTCTATAAATAGAAGTAAGATTTGTTGTTGGAGAGAGAAGTCTTAGGATAGATGTACTGATAAATATTGAAAGATGCGATTACAACATTTGATCTGATCTTAAATGTTGTTCTTTACTTGTTTATTATTATCTAAAGATGCACATCACAGTTAATTTTGCTTATTCTGTATTAATTCTAAAGAGAAAATAAAAGAAGACGAAATAAAATAACTTTTAGTCATTGCTAATAAATTTCTACATTTCTGTTTTTTTTTTCCTCTTTTTTTATTTTATTTATTTATCGTTGATTTTCTGACGCTATCCTTGTTTAAATTAATTCTTCTTTCCCCTGGGGCTTCAAAATTTGTTATTGAAGACCAGGAAATTATCCAATTGTTTACATGTAAAATTCGTAATCCTGCAATATCTTTATCGGTTATCTTTCAAATATCTTGTAATCAAAAATATAAGTTGTAAACTATTTTTTTAAAATTTTAATAAATAAAAATTTTGCAACATGTGTTAATAACATCAGCTTAATTAATAAAATAATTTCAAATATCTTGTAATGCATGTACAGGTTCTTATAAACATAATAAGTAAACGTTACAAATACAAACTTCTTTTAAGAAAAGAATTTATAAAATTGATTTAAATAGTTTAAAAGTTATATAATTTGTATAAAAATTTAGATAATTAAATTAAGATGATTTGAGTTTAAAAAATGTCGCTATTATTTAATCACAAAGCTATTGATTTTTAAAAATATCTGTGTTTCCTTTTCGATTTAATTAAATTGTAGTGCACAGATGCAAATCAAAATAAATTAGTAAATAATTTATATTCAACCAAATTAACTCTAGTTTTTTTTCAAACCAAGTATTATCTATGAAAGAAAATTTTTGCATCTTTCTCTTATAACTGCAAACAGTTTATGTAAAGATCAAAAAATTTGGACAGCTTGTGTAAGGGTTAATTTTATCACCCTACTCTAAAAACTAAAAATACGTTAGCTAGTCTGTTCAAGAGGAAAATTTATTTATTTATTTTATTTTATTTATTTATTTATTTTTTATTAGATTATATGCACACGTCATTGGAACAAAAACTGCAAGAGGATTATTCTTTTTCTCATTTTTTTTTTTTGTAATTTAAATGATAAGAGCAGTGGTGTTAAATGTTAGCTGTTTTAATGAGCTGTTTTTTTTTCAATTGAGAGTGTTTCGCATGTTCTTCAATAAATATAATTTTATTCACTATATTCTATAAGCATAAGTAAAATCAACGTAGATGATACGTTAAGACGATGGCACAGAACTAGTGCTAAAACCACTTGTTCATTTCGTTTATAATGATGATTTTGCGTCATGTTTCTATAAATTAAAATACTGTAATAACGTTTATTGTAAAATGAAACTTAACTGAACACATAGTGCCGATTCCGCAAAAACATACTTGATAATGGTAAATTTCTGTGATTTTATGTTGATCGAAATTAATAATCATTTACATGTTTTCTTTTCATATCTTTCATAACCGAATAGTAAGTTACCAGGAAGGCTAAAAATAAGACAAAAAATCTTAAACTATTTTAAGTTTTAATTGAAGTATTTAGTTTAAGTGTTAGAATTATTTAACTGCAAAATTAAATAAAGCAAATATATAAACAAATTAAGTAAAACTAATGCAATATTGTGAAATTAAATTAGTCGTATTTAATTGTAAAATTGCTTGATAAGGGTAAATTGCAACTGAGTTACGTTGATCGAAATCAACAATCAAATAAATATTTTCTTTTTAGGTTTTTCGTAACCTAATAATGCCAGTTAGCAGAAAGGCAAAAATTAAGACAGCAAAACTAAAACTACTTCAGGTTTTTTAATTGTATTAGTTTCATTCAATTGTAAAATTAAATTAGTTGTATTTATTTGTAAAACTGCTTGATATTTTTAAATAATTTATAAATTTTAACTGTACTATTCTGATCGAAGTCAATAATCAATTCTTAAACCAGAACCAGCTCCAAAATAATCACACAAAAAAATAGAAACTGTTTTAATATTTTTAGTTGCATTATTATGCGTGTTTATGTTTCGTGAGGACGCCCGGTGGCTGAGCGGTAGCACTTTGCGCTGTCGTGCCACAGGTCCCTGGTTCGATCCTCGGGCCGGGGAAGGTTGACTCAGCCTTTCATCCCTTCAGTGGGTCTATAAATGAGTACCAATCATGCTTGGGAACTAAACACTGGGGGTTTCGCGTTCGGCTGACCACCTAACCGGAACATCTGCTCCTGCACCCCAGAGCTCAAAGGTCAAGAAAACTGAGATGGCCACAGTAGGCCTTGGCCCTCTATGGGCTGTTGAGCCGCTGAGTTTAGTTTAATTTAGTTTTCGTGAGTAAACTAATAGTAATTAAATTATTTTTATTTTTTTAAATTATTTATAATAGAAGTTCACAGTTTAATTGTTCACATATTGTCACAGTTTAATTGTTTGCAATTGATTGTTTAATTGAAAAAGATGTGATATGCCAGAATATAGTTACATAATGCACACATGAAACATAATATACATATGAAGCATAATATACATACGAAACATGTAATAGTGCCTTTGGGCCCCTTTTATTTTTAAAAGTAAAAAGAACTGAAAATTGTTTTAGTTACTAAAAAATAATAAAGGAATTACTCGTTTGTTAATCATTGGAAAATTAGTTTTAGCTATTAAATCCAATACCTCGATGCAGCGATTTCACAGCTATATAAAAATCTGCAAATGCTGCTGAAATTAAGGCATATTTATAAATTAACATCAAATTTACATAAAGTTTGAAATATTATTTTGGTACCAGGTAATAAAATTAAAAAGCAAACTTAATTCCTAATACGAAAATTATGCCTTTTAGATTGATACATAATGATCAAAAGAAAGAAAATCGCATGTAAATTTAAAGAAATAAATATGACCAATTCGAAGCATAGTCTTCTTTTCCAAGAAATCAATCTCATCCTTGATAGTGCATCTTATTAAAAACTTCAAACAACATATTTATGCATAAAGGTGAGTAATAATTTCAAGTTAATGTACACAAAATGTTGAATTGCTAAATAACTAACTGTTTATGATGAAGATACTACTGGAAATTTGAAAACTAATCAATGTGACAAATATCAGTTTCAATTGCGGCATGAATTGCGTAACTTAGGTAACTTTGATCTTGATTCATCTCTAAGGAATTTTGAAAATGCAGGCATTTTAGCAATTTAAGGTGGAAAGGAAGCTACTGTCGTAACACCAGAAGTAATTTTGATTAGGAATGTTTAGCATTCGTAATTAATAGGTACTCAAATAAAGAAGCTACTTGTGCAATTTTATTTAGCCTCCTGAGTTTTAACGGAAATTTATATTTGAATTAGTAGCAAAAACCTGTTCGTGAAAATTTAATGATTTATAATTTTAGTTGATATAACTTTAAGAGACAACTTAGTTTTATGTTGCCAAGTCTTGTTAATGAATCATATCAAAATCCGAGTAAGTTAAGGCTTTTTGTTTTCCTTAAAGCTGAACATTGTTTCCACACATCTCAGTGATATTGTTGTTAGGCGATTGATCAAAGTTCTGCAATGAACCACAACCACTCCGGTGGCGCAATCGGTTCAGGCGTCGTGGTTAATAATAAAAATTTAGATAATTAAATTANAATTCCAAAATGTTAATTAGTGACTATATAATGAGTAGGCTAAGAATCATATAATTCTCCATAGACTAACATGGAGAACGACGAAAGTAGAATCTGTCTCCAAGACACCCTTAATAGTCCGATCACTGGTTAGTTTGGAGAGAGGGGTACCCGCTCAGGCGCTGTTCACATCGTCAAAATTACTTACCATTCTTACCATCGCCGTTAAAAGATAGACCCCTAACATGAACTTGGTACTTGGCATGGTAAGCTGATGATGTAGCAAACCATAAAACTAAAGTGTAAAAAGAAATTAACCACAAAATGTACATTAATTAATAAATATATCATTTTTCCTTCTATTTGTAATTTCCATTTCTATACATAAATTTTGTTTTGTAATCAATAACATAGGTCTAATGCTCTAAACGTGGCTTGATTATTTTGTTCTCACAGTATTGTGTTTGCTCGTCTTTACATTGTTTAAACACAACAGTTAAAAAAAGAAGGAAAATAGAACTTAGACACAAGAGAGGCGATACACACGCATTATTTTAAAACATAGAAAATTATGAAGCATAAAAAGAGTCTGACCTATGCGGTTACTATACGGTTATTTGAGTTTACTATATACTGAGTTTGAAAGAAAAAAAACGTAGAATTCAGGATAAACTGCTCGAAAAACTCAAGGAGAAAATTTAATTGCTGACACAAAAAATTGTTAATTTGGTGCTAATTCATAACCGTTACAGAACACGCAATATTCTCTGCGAGTTTTGACACTGAATAAAATATATGTTGAAGTATTTACAAGTATGTTGAACTGAAGTTGTAAAAAATGAAACAGTATGATATAGCTATGGTATTCGGACAAAAGAATAGTGTTCCTTCTTATTAAGCTAGTTTTTTGGAAAAATGTAATTCTTACGTAAAAATTTTTAAAAACAATTTCAATTCCTTTTATTTAATTTTAATTACATTATTAAGTAATTCTGCCATATTTTTATTTGCTCTTGATAATCTATTTCTAGTTGATAAATCATACTATAAACAAAGAAAAGATTGACAATTTATTGAAAAGTTTTTACGTAGAAATTATAAACATTACCACTAATACATATTTATTCATATATTCATATATTATGCACGATGTAATGAAATAAATTACGAAACACGGAAACTAGAGAAAATCAAATCGCAATTTATATTAGGCGCTGAAACAAAATGTTCTATATTGTCTTCACTAACACTGGGACATTCCTGAAGAACAAATATCCAAACATTTTACAGAATTTAAACAAAATAAATAACTAAATGTTTACAAAAAATATCTTAAGCTTAGTAAAAAATAATAAAGTAAGACAATAAACTCATCCTCTAACTAGAATTTAAACTTATTACCGTAATGGGGCACTAAACCTATTAATTGCAAAGTGCTACGTTTATTTTTTTTAAACGTTGCTTTCTTATTTGTTCTAGTATTAGATTTTCTTTTATTTCAGAACCATCGTTGAACAGCCGACGCAATTCTGAGTTTAAGACAACTTATATTCAACTCCGTAACCTTGTAGTTTTAATGCCAATCCAGAAGACAAGGGAACTCCTTGATCAAGTATTGTGGGGGAATTTTGTTTTCTTGGAGGATTTTGGATAGAACTATCCAGCATTTGCGTTACATGGATAGGAAAATAACGAAGACTAAATTAAGTATCGGGTGAAATTTGCTTCGTGGAGGACAGTTTGATGGAATTAATTCTCCTTTGCATTACATGGAGAGTAAAACCACGGAAACCTTCCACGGTTAACCTGGCGGTAAAGGGACTCTAACCCATGATCCATCTACCACTGAGGATATTTTGCGTCAACACTATGGTCATGGCGAGCTGGATGAGGAATTCGACAGGATTCGAACCCGGTTCACCTAATTGGAAGGCGAACGCTGTATCCCCTGAGCCATCACGGCTCCATTAGTATTTTATTGAAAACTATGTATATGCATTTCTGTGGTCTTAAGAAAAGAAATATTTGGCTATTATTCAAGTGTTTTCATGTGCTTCCTATTTATGCCGCTAATTATTTTGCACGTGGTTTCCTCCCCGCCATCCATTTATTTTGCGCTTAAATATTGAATTATATTGCATATTTTAAATTTTGAATGTAAGTGCGTTTTTTCTTTTTCAAAAAAAATCAATAGATAATTTTAATGTGTTTATTTCATCCATGTTTCTTTTTATTAGATTGATTTCACACTTGGTGACTGGAAAATTCATCATAGATTTCAAAAGTATGTTTCTGATTTCAGATTTATATTTCTTGAACTAAAATATTTTAGTTTCCAAAACTGCAACGGAAATAAGATTATCTATATTTTTTAACAGGGAATGTTCAATATTTTTCACTTAAATAAATTAAACATAGTCACACGAAGGCGGAAAGTAAGTGAAGAAAAATGCGTGAGCCGAACTAATGAATCAGTGAATCAGTAAATTGATGAACGCGAATTATATACGCGAATTAGTAAATAGGCTAGCCAACATGCTGAGGAATTTTCGAATCAATGAAGGAACAGATTTTGAATTAGCGTATCCAGTAATTGAACTTATCAATAAGTATGTAACTCAGTGAATAGAATCAGTTTAAGCAAAATGGAAACAATGCAAGCTTATAATTTGCGGTACACGAGTCACAAATACACATTTTTTTATTATTTAATATATGCTCATAATTTTTCACTTCAAAATTAGTTAAATTAAATCATGTTTTCGTCTAAGCTAAATTATAATATTCTGTAACCAAGTTTAAAAGGTTCTACATAGCACAAGATTAGGAAATTCGGGGAATATATTATTTACTCCCGCTCTGAAATTAATAACTATGTGTCCCTTGTTAAAATTTAATATCTTTAAGATCTTTACGACGCCTTACACAAAATTTGAATTACAATAGCCTAATTTTTAACACTTTGAACTATACTGATATATATTTCAAGTTTATTCAGGTTAATAATAAAACATTCAATAACTCTGGAACAAATAAGATTTTCATTCCATTCACTAAGATTAAATTATTTTGTAAAAGTCTTTATCATTTGAATCAAAATGAAGAAAATATGAAGAAAGCAAAATAAATAATCTTAAACATGGTTCTTTAATCAAAGCTTGCACTAGATCAAAAATGATTGAAAAAGAATTTTTTTTTACCGTGGCAACAGCTGGTAAAGAAGATTTTCAGCCTTTCTCTTTTCTTCCAGGTAATCAGCCGTTCTTTCTTCTACAAGGCTCTCTAAGTTGTTGGCATACTGTTCCATGCGAGACAATAGATTGTCCAAAATGTTTCCGCTCTCGTTCTCTCTGACCACAAAAAAAAGTTCTTTATTGAATAATATTTCGCTGGGATATAATACTTTTGTTATAAAAATAATAGCAGTTACAATAAAACTGCAAAATTGTCTGATATGGAAATTTCTTATTATTAAAAAAGTGCTTTAAATCATTTTATTATAATAAGAATTATTTTAATTTAATATTCTTTGCAAAATTGCAAAAAATGCTTCATTATTATAACTGCTTTAAAAAGTGAGAACGCGTGTAAATTGAATTACAACGATGCCCAACAAAAAGTTTGAATATTCCTAATTAAAGAAGCCAAATTTCTCTAATGCTCTAATGTTTCCGCTCTCGTTTTCCCTGACCTGAAAAAAAAATCTTAATTGAATAATGCTTCGTTAGGGTATAATACTTTTGTTATAAAAATAATAGCAGCTACAATAAAACTGCAAAATTGTCTGATATGGAAATTTCTTATTAGCAAAAAAATATTTTAAATCATTTTATTATAATCAGAATTTTTTTTTATTTAATTTTCTTCACAAATTTGCAAAAATGCTTCATTATTATAACTACCTTAACCCATGAGAATGCATGTAAATTGAATTACAGCCCTGCCAAACAAAAAAAGTTTGAATATTCTGAATTAAAGAAGCCAAATCTCTCTAATGCATTTTTTTTTATCAGACTTGATCTATTTGATCTTGATCTTTTCAGCAAGTTTTCACTAAAAAAAGCTTTAAAAAAGGATTTATCGATATATTCTGTAGAAATCGGGTATGACACAACCCAACTGCCTGCTCGCATAAGTCTTTTTTTACTAACGGAATGTTTATAGAATAAGAAATCATCTTACTGCCTGTAATAGTGTACACCCAAGAGCCATTAATTTATGACCACCCTGCTAATAACATATAGGACCACCTTTAGCCCTCAAAACTGCTAGCACCCGCAGTGGCACTGATTCCACAAGGTAGCCTGAGGTATCTGGTACCAAACGCTCACCAACTGGTCCTGCAATTCCCTCACAATGCGAGGGGCAGCATGAATTTTTTTTTCCGAGTAGGACCACAAATGCTCTATTGGATTAAGATCAGGTGAATTTGGGGGCCAAAACATGACTTGAAAGTCAGTGGAATGCTCCTCGACGATTCGACCCTTATCACACGGTGCATTATCCTGTTGGTAATCACCCTCCCCCGAAGGAAAAAATGTTGCCCTGAATGGGTGAACCTGGTCTGCAACTATGTTCAAGTAGCTTACAGACGTCAGGGATTGTTCTATGAGGATTATGGGTCCCAATGTGTACCATGAAAACATTGTTCCTGAGCGAGAAACTATGAAAACCTGGGCGAGCCCATTGTTATAGATGGAGGGTGGTCATAATGTAATGGTTCTTCGGTGTAAATACCTATAATAACTCATTTTTCTTCACGATATGAAAATTTTATTGTTAAAATTAAAGTCTTCCGAATCTATTTGCTTTAAGAAAGTTGTAACACTATCTGGTAAGAAAATTTACAATAATAAATTCTTCATTCTTCATATAACATATTACCAAATATAAAGTTAACAAATAAATGAAAAATTATTCTTCGGGAAGATTTTTATCTGAATTATCATTTTTTATACGTAGAAATATGAAAAGAGACATAGGAATAAATACGTAGAGATATGAACAAAATATAATGAAAATCGTTTCACTGCGTTACTAAGATTGTAGCAGTTATAAACAGGTTTTAAAGCATTCAAACGTTAAAAAAGTCTTTGAAATACTTGTTTTATTCATGCATACAATGAAAGTTAATATGTCTTAAAAATGCATATTTTTAAATTTGATATAAACATACAGGCTTGAAAAATTTTAATTTTTTTTTTATGAAATAGTGAAATCTTTTACACCCTAATCTTCACACCCTAATCACACATCGTAAAGATTTGTGTAAATTTCGAAGTAATTTATTTTTGAAAAATATGTAGGTGTTTATGCCTTAAATGTACATTGCACATTTAAAAAGTATAATTTCAATTTAACGGTATTACAATGTAAAGAAAAATATACTCCAAAATGTTTATGTAAATAAAATGATAAACAATACCACATTAATCGAAAATTTCTTTGTTTTTTGTAATAAAAAAATTTCTGAGAAGCAAATCTTTTCTTAATCATTTCAATCAAACTTGAATTATGATAATCTCGAGAATCTCAAAATTTCATTTATTATAGAGAACACGAAATTATTAATGGATTCTTTTCACGAGCTTCTTTCATTTTTTAAAATTGTTTTTTAATTAGGAATCTTTTGTTAGAATCTTTCCAATTCTATTTCCGTAATTTAGATCACGAAAACTTATTCTTAACTATAAAAAGTAAGATTGCATGTACCCCTATTCTATTATATTCTCATAGGAAAAAATATAATATTCTTTCTTCGTGCAGTAAAATAGATATTTTAAAGCTATTGAACTGTGAAACATTTAACAAATTTTTATTGTGCTAGTATTAAAATAACATGCAATTTAAATATTTATTTTTAGAATAAAACTAATTGATTTTAATGTATGTAAATGTATGTAAAAAAATGTATTGTAAAAACTACCAGAACATGATAAAATCTAACATGTTTCCGTTGCTATGGGAACAAGAAAAAGCCACGCGATTTTTACCGAAGCTCTTTGGGAATAATTTCGGAAAAACTAACATTAAATTATGGTTTTATAATGTGTGATAAAATATTGTAAATGAGGTAATTTTGCTTATTGTATCATAATCATGTTTAATTTTAATTTAGTAATTTAAGTAATGTTTTTTTTTTTGCAGAAATGTCTTTACCATAATACATCATGACATAAAACAATTTATTCAGTAAAGTTTACTTTTTAGGTTTTGCATTTTTACTAAATACATAATAAGAACTATAATTTGAAAAATCAGAACTTCCAGTAAGCCGTCACCATAACAAACAGAAAAAAATGCCAAATAATTAGTTTAAATTCCGTATGTTTCGGTTTTATTAACCTGAGTAACGTTTTTTTTTTGCAGAAATGTCTTTACCATAATATATTAACATTCTCTATTGCAAAATTGCCATCCGCACTTCAGTGACTGTAAAACTATCAACCTCTTAGTTGCTAAAAATATAGCCACCCTTCTCTTAATCACGTTATAGCACATAAATAGCGAAAGAGCTGTTGAGAGAATATTATAATTAAGAGGTTGCTCTATAGAGCAACTTCGACTAGTATTAAGCCTTGATAACTAACAATAATATCAAACGTGTGCAGCATGAAGGCTTTTCAGTATTATTTTCAAAACTGTGTTGTTGTATGATTACTTTTTAATAGTTAACGAATAAATAACCTTGTAAATTTGAATTTGGTATTGTAAAATTACTACGGCTGATTTAATGACACAGACTATATACCGACTATATACACCGACTAATTTTATAACAGAAAAATGATCCATTATAAAATTGGTTTAGTTCAAAAATACGCCTAATGCAAAATAACGCAAGATATGATTGAACAACTATGTTGTTTATAAAACAATTAAGATAATAAAAGAAGAAGTGAAATTATTTACCATGCTAAGAAGGAAGAAACCGTAATAGTAAAGTTACTATATAGTAAAGTTTTACTGATTTGTGGCGTCACATTTTTGAATGTAACTCGCGAATTTGCTGACATCTCATTTGAAACGAAATTAAGGCATACATACTTTGTCGCATTGCGTGTTCCACAAGTTCATGAATAAATATGTCTTCGTTTCTCTTACCATTAACAATGGTACAATATTTAGATCCGAACGTTGTATTAATGATTGTTGTATTTTTCCTTTTAAAATGTCTATAAATATAAAATGTCTTGCATCGAAATTTTTGAACCTGCAGTTTACGAAATAATAAGGTAACTCTGAGTCATGTGGCTACATTTTTCTTACTGTTGTTGTTTTCGTATCCATGGATTTGCAAAGAACATGAAATGTCTGTACGATTGCGACCACCAGCTTCTGCGTCTCTTGACTATAGAGAACAGATCTTAGGTTGTCTTCAAGTGGCGAAAATGTGTCTCTATATTAACGTGACATCAGACAGTTACTACAGAGAACGTATGCCCTGGTCTTGTCCGAGGGAATCTTCGTCCCTCTGAAATGATGGATTCTAATACTTGATATAACCGATATCAAATTTCTGAGGCAGTTGTAGTCGGTGACAAAAAGGCTTCTTAAAGGTGTGAGGTAAGAGTTTGTTTTTAGCAACTGCGTTTGCATCTGCAAGTGAGATAGTGTAAACCGGTTGATACATTTTTCATGTAAACTAAATTACTTGTAACTTTTCCTTGTTCAAATACAAAGTTACGGGAAACTAATTTCAACTCATGTGTATTTGTATCGGATGAATCTTAAATTATGAATTATAAAAGTATTATATGGGTAGTATTGGATAATACCAACTTGTTTTTATGCATACTATCAGAAACAGTAAAATGTTCACTGAGAAAAAAACTGTATGGTAAAAACTACCAGAGTATGGTAAAATTTTCCGTGCTTCTACTTCTATAGGAACACCAAAAAGCTGAATAGTGTTTGCCGAAGATCCTTGGTAATAATTTTGGTAGAAATTAGATTAAAATATTGTTTTATAATAATAGATAAAATTTGATAAAAGTGATATAATTTGGTAATTATATCATATCTTAGAGCTTGTCATAAAAACCATTTATTCAGTTAATTTTTTTTAAAAAAAAAACAGTATTCTCGGTAAAAAGATTTGGAAAAATTAATAAATGAATGACTTAACTATCGTATATTTTAATTTTATTAACTAGAGTTGAGTTGTTTTTTTCTATTTTTGTACCAGGAATCTTATTACTATACAGGAATGTTATTATCAGGAATGTTCTTACAATAATTTCGATTAAAATTTTTCTTCGCATGTAAGTATTTTTTCTTTTCGTCTAAATAAATCAAAATTATTTTCGTTTAAAAACAAAAACTTAAAATTTATAAATAAATATTAGAGATAAAAAATCTTTTTAACTATATTTATTACACTAACAACAATCTAGTTTAAATACATTTAGAGATTCTGGTAGAGATTCATATAGAGATACATGTAGAGATTCTGGTTTTTAATAAAGTGTAAATATTTTAAAATAATTATAAACTACTTACTTATTTAATTTCCTTATGATTGATTTTAGTGTTTGAAAATCAGGACGATCTACTGGTTCTTCAGACCAACATCTCTTGATTACTTGTATCATTCCATCATCACAATTTTCCAATTCTAATACTGGCCGGTAGGGTGGTTTCATGCCGTAGGTCACATTTTCAATAATTTCTTTAAAAAAAAATTTAAACACTTGATTTAATAATCCAGATATAATATTTGATTAAATTGGATTTCATATATTTTACATTCTATATTTCAAGCAATTTAAATAATTTTGTAACATTGAATGTTTAAAATCAATGCAAATTTGAATATTTCATTTATGCATATCCATTAAAGAATTATTTTCTGCTTGCAACGTGCAAAAGTTTTTCTCAACACTGTAAAAAACTAAAAAAAAAATCCGTTCCGGATAAAAATACGGTATTAAGTATTGGCACTTTGGATGCATATCCGTATAATCCATTTCTACCGTAAAGTATTAAATCCTAATTTTTGCAGTTATATTTATCTAATTACAGTGATTCAGTGATTCTACGGTAAATATCAAATTTTCTGTTCCCTAACATATTCCGAAAAAAATGGATTTTTACTGTAAAAAGTACCAGTACCCTGTGTGTAAATACTTTTTACCGCAATTTTATCCGAAACTTTTATCATTGAACCTGTAGAAGGCCATTTACCCTTTCTGGGCAGTTTTGTAGAGTTTGTTCCCAGTGTTTTCTTATCAGGCTAACATGAATGTTACACTTGATTTCCGAATTTTTAATCTTTTTGCTATTTAATCGTAAATGTAACCTCTTTTGAATAAAATTTGAATCTTTGCAAGCAGCTCAGTCGATTATTCATTTCTTTTTTTCCATATTTCTGGCCATGTAAGAACAAGTTCTACTTAAGCAAATGTCACTATAAAACTAATGGTATTTATATAAAATTAAGATTGAGATTCAGTATTTTAATGTGTAAAAACTATACTTTTTATTTAAAATTGTATTTTGACTAAATATTATTATTATAAACAAAGAAACTCATTCAATACTGGTTTTGAAGTATAATCGCTAATGAGCGGAAAACATACTGTTAGAAATTTCTCGGAAAAAATAGTCAAATAACAATTTATTGAATGGTTATTTTACCATATTTAATCAAAGCAGTCAAATTACCATAAATAAAATGGTAATCAAACTGTTAAGTTAGAAAAAAACTGTTTATTGACTGCGTTTACCTAATACGGTTAGATAACCAGAATTTTATCTTACCAATTAGAACCACTGATGAAGCTACTTAGTTCTATGCAACGGCATACATATCATAGCCGAGCGGGCTTATCTGTCAGTCTCATGACTAGCAGAACTGGAGTTCGAGTCCTAGTGGTGACACCACAACATTTCGTCAATTTCCTTCACCACATGGAGAATTTCCAGTGTCCGCCACTCTCTACTTACCATTACCTTACGAAAAACCAAGTTCCTATGCACAGTTAGATAATTATTATTTTTTTGTGTTTTTTAAAAATGCTAGTTGTAAATGGTTTTATATTCATTGTTTTATAACCATACTTTTTGTAAATGGTTTTAAAACCATAAAGGAAAAAAATTTATTTACTGTAAACTTTACGGTTAATCGGATGGATAGACAGCTGCCAGTTATTCTACCATAATTTTAGAATAAAAATTTTAACAGTGTAGTTAAGCAAATGTCACTATAAAACTTATGGTATTTATACAAGATTAAGATTCAGTATTTAAATGTGTAAAAACTATACTTTTTATTTGAAATTGTATTTTGACTAAATATTATTATTATAAACAAATAAATTCATTCAATACTGGTTTTAAAGTATAATCACGAATGAGCGGAAAACAGTATTTATTTAAATACCAGGCTTATATGAATATCACGTCCGATTTAAAGTGAATTTTAAAGCTCTGAGTTTGCTTTCCTGTTGATAAGCATACTAAACAAGTTTGAGATTGAGTAAACAATCAATAGTGAAGTGAATCAATAATATTNTTAAAAGTATTACAAAAAAAAACTTATAATAAATTTCAATTTATTACAATACCATCGCCTCACCGAAATTACTAAACAAGTTTGAGATTGAGTAAACAATCAATAGTGAAGTGAATCAATAATATTGAGTTTGTCCAAAGTTTTTTGACCGCTACTGTACAATTATAAAAGAGTCCGCAATTGATAACATAGACTTATTATGTGCCGAAGGGTGATTTAATTATGCATCTCACATTCAATACAAAATTCGTTATTTGATGTTTGGACATATTTGAAAGAGTATTTAAATGTCATTAGAGATCTTCAAATAATATTTTATTAATTGATATTAAACGTCATATAAGTTTATCAAAACATTTCTGAAAAGAACTGTCTCATTTTTTTAAATTTTTTTTATACTTACTGGTTATTATTAATCTTATTAATATTTTGAAATAGTTGAAAAATTCCTAAAATTGAGAAACAACACAAAATGTAAAAAAAATATCTTGATCCAAAAAAAAATTATGTTATGAGATAAAAGTATTTTTAATCTGTATCTCTTAAAATTCTTATAAAGCACTAAAAATGTGCATTATTAATTAAATAAATGAAAAAATTGCGCCTTCAACGAACTTTCTTTTTAGTGTCTGCATTATAAAAGCCATAAAAATGAATTACATCGCAAAATTTCTAACTTAATCTTAAAATCAATCTGATGTAACATTTCTTCAAATAAACTCGAAAAAATAGCATTTAAAGTATTCATGTTTAATTATTTTTTACTTACGAAAAGTTATAATTTTTAATATACATACGACGTTTTGAAAATCGTATATTTATTTTTAGTTCCTCTAAATACTGCGTATTTTTCTTCAAAAAATAAATATCTTGTTTATTTTGGAAGCTACATGAAGAAAAACAAAAATACAAAATGCTTGCTCTGCATATTGCAATTTTAAATTTTCTTCACTGTAATGCAATTTCATCTTACATTTGAGAGTTTTTAAGGGGGGGAACTTAAAATGAGGTATCTGAAACTAGTAACAGGTTGAAAACATAAAAACTTTTTTAACTTATGCAGAAATTTTTTGAGTGCTTTTAGTTTTCTTTAGTAAACATTATAAGATTCGCATGAAACTAAAGTCAATTTCCATGAGTTTTGAAAAATGAAAACAAAGTTTTGGGTTGATATTTCAATATATCCATAGCCTGATAATTTAAAGGAAAACAGGTTTTATGTACAGCTAAATAAGATAATGTTTACCCTTAAAATGTATATATTACAGGGAATGCTACAATTCTGGTGAAACATTTCTTTTCCTCAAAAATATATATATGATTATTTTTATTGTATTTCAAACTTTATACTTATTTTCACATGCTTCAAAATTTTTAAATTCGGATAAAGTTGTGAAATGTATTTGGAAGGAAGTTATGAAAAATAAAAGTTTTGTTATGTGTTTGTTTGATTATTTTTCTAACCTATTTTTCTTTGATTATTTTTTTATAGAGTGAAGCAAATTTCTTTTGCATCGATATAGCTTAAATAAACGTGTACTTACAACCAGTGGTTCAATTTTAAAAATGCAGTGAACATTTTTTTTTCGAGGAATAATTACATGTATGTTTTATTTTAGCAGCAGCTTTATGCTCATATATTATTGAAAAACTTGCAATTGAAGATAAGGTATTGCTGCAAGTAAAGTAGCTCGAGGAATCAAGTTACAACTAGAAAGTATATTTACTGATACATTAAAAAGCAAATCCAATTTTATTCTTAATGCTTGTGATAATATATTGCCTAATATCACACAAAATGTTTGATTTAACAACAAAACTTTCCACTGAAAAAAATACCATTTTGCTATAGTTAAAAGTTGGAATTTTTATCAGCTGTTTTAAGATTCTGACTATTCTAGAGATTAGGAAACAAATAAGAAACTCTTAGTTTAAATATATTAAAAAAGCTTTTTGGGTAATACTGCACGGTTTTTGAAATACGTGTTTGGTTACTAAATCGTCACAATGTTTTAATAAATTCATTGATTTATTTGTTAAAATGTTTTTAATTATTTTTTTTAGAAATGGTTAAATGATTATGTCTAATTAAATTATTAAGAAATATATTTATTTAGACTTTTTTCAGATTATATTGTAAGTACAAATAAGTTTCCACTTTTTTCTATCGAAAATTAGCAATTTACTGTGAAAAAAATGGTATATTATCTTTTATTCAAGGTATTCTTCATTACTTGACACTATTTTTCCCATCTTTCTGGGAGCATTCAGATACCACGTCGGAAGAATTCTTCATCTTCCGAGGATATAAACGAATCGACCCATTCCTGCTCAGAAAGACCATGTGCTATCGACCGGAATGGATGTCAATCTGAAGGGGGAAGGTCTGGTGAATACGGCCGGTGGGGTAGGACTTCTCATTGAAGCGTTTCCAAATAGCAAAATCAATTTTCATGCAAAATCGACTTTCAACCCCCTACGTTCTCAACGATTTTAATCAATTTGAAATTGCTTGCTGAGTCACTTGTAATGTAAGGGCAAGTTCCTAATGCATTTGGGATTAATATTCTTCCAATAATTCTTCCAATTCCTTCTCTTCGCACAATTTCGGCCTCCCCCTGATTTTTTTATCTTCCGCGTCAAACTTACAATTTTTAATTTTCTGAAACCACTCCCGATAACTTCTCTCACTTAAATCAGTCTCCTCATATGCTTAACCAAGCACTCGATGCTCCTCAGCAGCAGATTTCTTCATATTAAAGAAGTGAATTAAAAGTTCCCTCAAATGACGCTTATTTGGCACAAATCTTGAAATGTTTGCATGAAAACAATTACGTAATGATTATACTGAATCACAAATACTTTAAGGTTATGTTGTTACCTGATGCACAAACTTACAATAAGACGTTTAACAGCAGTCAATTTCTACATAACGTTCTAGTAATGCCATCATATAAAGAACGGCGGGAACTTATTTGTACACTCAATATCAAGATTTTTATATTAACTCAACTAATTCATTAAAGAATACAAGCTGCTTAACTACTCGAGTCGTTTAAATTATAATAATAACTGGATTTCAACCTCTAATTTCTGGTTTGAAATAATATATGCTAAGAAATAATACTTTAAAAAAAGTCATTGTACATATTAAAGGATTGTCTGCAATTTTATAAAATAACTTGAGTGTTTTTGCAGTAAAATTGTATATCAAAGATTGTGCATAATGAGATTTATATATGAGAATAAATGCATACATATAATGTGCATAAATCAAAAATGTAGTGATACATAAATTTAAGCCACAGGGGATCCTACTGAATAATAACAAGGTCGATGGAACCGTATCTGTATATCATCGAAAACTTTGACAAAATATTTTAAATAATTCGTACGTTAAAAAATATTATTCAAGGTTCATTAATTTAATGATTTTTCTTGTAGCAACGGATTTACAATTTTTAAACTTAATTTTTTTTTCGTGATGATGAATTTTGAAAAGGATTTTTAAAGTGTGAGTTTTTTCATAAGTTTCTTCGATACGGTCAGTTACTAGGTTTTGGAAAACATTTAATTTTTCTTCCTCGCATGTGTTGCGTTGTAAAATAATTTCGAATAAAAAAAAGGGAAAATATCTTTCTTCATTTAAAATTTTCGTCACTTTCGTGTCTTAACACGATTATTTTTTTTCTCGTTTTTCCTCACAAAATAGTTCTCCTAAACTCTAAATATATATTTCTCTTCAACTTTATAGTCCCAATAGTAAGTATGTAAGCCTACTAGTCAGTATTTAATTTACTGTAAAGCTATAGTTAAAAAATATTGAAGATTGCAAGACCATGACAAGCCGTATTTATAGACAATAATAATCCACAAAAAAGAAAATTGGCCAATATATAAATGAATATGAAAAAGATGAAAAACCACATGAGCATTACATTTTACATTACAAAACACTTTTACATTATCTTCTTACATTTTACAAAACAATACTCGCATAGCAATTCTATGAAAATTTAAATAAAATAATGAACAACTGAAAGTTTCAGATGAGTTTCATTATTTTGCGCCCGCGTAGTATCTATTTTAATCCTCCCTATTATTATACAGGACTTATTATCAATTCAAATTGAATTAGAAATGCGTTGAGTTAAGTCACAATTAGAATTGAATTAGTCGTTCGGAGATAATATTAGTTATTTATCATTAATAGTAATATCTTTACTTGATTTAATCAGTCATTTATGTTTTGTGTTTTTTCTTTTCAGATGTAATTTTACATTATTTTTTTAAGATATATTAAGAATCGTTTTAGGGAAATTTTCAGTTATTTTTTTTTACATTTTCGCTAAATGATTTCTTACATTACATTTATTTTACATTGTATTACTTTAGGATACATTAAGCATTATTTTAGGAAAATTTTCAGTTATTTTTTTAACCATTTCATGTTGATGATTTCTTACACTACATTTATTTCACATTATATTATTTAAGAACATTTTAAGTATTATTGTATGGAAATTTTGAGTTATTTACTTAACATTTTCTCTGGATGATTTCTTACATAACATTTATTTTACATTACATTCTTTAAACATTTTTTTACGAAAATTTCAGCTATGCTTTTAACATTATCTCTAGATAATTTCTAGAATCTAAAAAGAATTATTTAACGTTGTCGTGAGTGAAAAAAAGTCATAGATGACTTCTATTCATGTCCTGTTATTCATATTTGCTAATAATATGCAAAACAACTTTGTATTTAAACGAGTTAATATTGTTTATATTTAGCAAATAGCAAATTTATAAGAAAAAAAACATAATTAATAATAAATTCATTAATTGAAGCTAACTTTAAAATGCAAATTTTCGTACATTAAAATGTCATTTCTTGTAACATTACGTTAAACTAATAAAATAATATTTCTTTTAACAGATTTATTTAGAATCAAACTGACTTTAAAAGGATTTTAAATTACTCCAATAAAATATTAAGATTTAAAGTAGATAAAAGGAATTATTTTTTTCATCAAATGATTTTCAGATTTTAGGAAAATGGTGCTCTTCGACTTGAAGTGGAACTTATTTTAAATTATATTTTGGATTATATATTTGAAATAAAATTTACTTTAGTAATAAACTCGTTTTTGTAATAATTTTAAAATTGATTAGCAAACATGACTGTGGGCATTTGGTATATGTGTGGAAATTCATCTTAAAGTGACTTAGAGCTTTTTTATTTTAGTTTAATTTTGCTTATTAAACAATTTAAATGCTAATTAACTTAAGGTCACATATAAAAAAGTCCTTTTTACGCAATTTAATCCCCCGAATGCTTTGAAACTAACATTATAACCACTTAATCCCAATATACTGAAATTGTTCTGAAATATTAGTTATATTAAATAAATGTTACCAGTGTTAATGATAAAATAGTTTAATTAAACGTATGATTTACTACTATTCACTGCTAGAATGGTAACATAAATGGTTAGATTTTTGGTAATGGAAAAATAACCGACAGCAGTCTGTCCATTCATTTAACCGTAAAGTGTACGGTAAAGAACATTTTTTACCTTTATGATTTTGAAACCGTTTACAAATAGTCTGATTAAAAAAACACAAATACAAAATTATGCGACTTTTTAACCATTTACAACTAACATGGCTTCAAAACCCGTCAAAAACTGAATTGTACATTGGAGATAGTTTTGCAGCTTTATGGTGCTGCCAACAATGCGTGAATGAGAGTATCGTATTCTAATAGCACCAGGGTCATAAATTGGGGAGTGCAGCACACTAGAAGCTTCTCATGTGCTAAAGGGAATGCAAGAAATATTGTGGTGTTAACGCTGGGATTCGGGCCTCCGTAAGCCGTGTTTAAATTTAGATCTCCAAATTAGCCATTTAGAAATTAAGGAATAAAAGTTTGAAAAAGGGGAGTGCTTCATCTATTTAGTTGCAGAATTTAAGAATAACAATGACCTTACTGCAGAAATATATAAACGAATCACAAATGCTAATAGAAGTTATCACAGCCTGAAAAAATATATGAAATCCAACTTTCTAAAGTTAAGAACTAAATTACTCTCTTATAAGACTTATATAAGACCTGTATCTTGATTTTTGCTTCTGAGACATGGGAATTGGCTTCGAAAGACGAGGAAGTGCAACGGATCAAGGAGAAGAAAAACTAACTCAGAGCTGCATAAAAACTTTAAGGGAGCGTTATCCTGTCTGGTATATAAAAGTGCAAAGGCTAAAATGGGCTGGACCTTTAATCAGACCAAAACTGCAGAAAAATATTTTTATCGAATCCTATTGGAACATTACGAAGTGGAAGACCACGTCTTAGGTGGATCAACAGTGTTAAGAAGAACATCAAAACTTTGAAAATCAAAAATTGAGAAGGCCAGGGCCCACCCAAGGTTGTCGCTCCAGTGAAGAAGAAGAAATGCAGGAAATTATTGAATTATGCTCTCAATCCGTGCGGTGAACATTTTATAAAGCAATAAAAAAGAAATTTATTTTAACAACGTATTTTTATATGTAGATTTTGCACAAAAAACTATTTTGTCTTGGTAAAGTTTTGCAGTTAATACACTAAACTTTGAAAAGTGTGGGCATTAAAAATATCAAACAGAAAACTTATAAGGAATTTTAAATCATTTTATTTGTATTTGATTTTTTTTTTCTTATCTAATGCATCCATCCTTTCTAAATCAGTCTCACTCGCTTTGAATAGATGTTACCAAGCTTTGACAGTTGTTGCTTATTTCTTCATCCTTATACCATACACTGTTAAAAGTTTCTCGGAAAAATGGTTAAATAACAATTTATTTAATTGTACACTGTGAGAAAGTGTCAAATTTATGACCGACAGTATGGGATTCAAGTCCCAGTATACAATATTTCATCCATTCCCTTCAAAACATGAAAAGTTCCCATTGCCCTGCACTCCCCAATGCGCATTACCTACAAAAACATGCTAGTTATTAACGGTTAAAAAACCGTAAGGGTAAAAAAATGTAACCGTAAACTTTACGGTTTAGTTGGATGGACAGACTGCTGTCAGTTATGTTACCATAATTTTAGAATGTAAATTCTAATAGTGTATTAGAATCAATGAATAGATTAGAGTACGTTTATTCAAAATTTGCTATCCAATTTTAATGAGTTCTTTCCCATCCGTAGAATTAACATCTGGAGAGTTTCCTGGCCACTCTAAATCAAACACTTTATTTTAGGTAAAAAAACTTTTTCATTTTTTGGAATATGTAATGAACCACATCTTGTTTAAAATTAAATCGATGTTCTAGGCTCATATCTTTTGTCCTTTTTTCTGCGCTGCAGGTGCCTGTTCATAATTTTTTTAACATGAATGAGTGGTTCTGCGCAATTATACACGAAGCTCCCCAAAAGTTTTTTTTTACCAAATAATAGAAATATTTAACTCAATTTTTGTAGGAAACATCTTGTTTTACTATAACACCATTTCTTCTCTCATTGATTTCTGCTATAGTTGGCGTCTCATCATCAACTATATGAGTGAGCTTAGGAAAAACTCCCCCAAAATACCAATTTTTCTTTTCCAGTGCGTTAAAAAATGCACAATTTTACACTCGATTTAGTTAATACGATCTGTTCTGTAGCTCATAATTATTAACCCTTCCTTCTCGCTCTCGTGAAAATGATGGGGTGAGTTTTCGCCAGCCATTTCTCGCTCCCGTGATATTGACAGGCTGGAGTGTTCAGTAGTAACGCGCCAATAAGAATAAAACTAATTCATTTCTTTTGCCCGGAAAACATTTTATTTCTCATTTTACACACCAGATAGCAGTACCAGGATATTTTTTAAGGTAATTGTAGATAGTTAGTTTATTTTAAACTAGATTTCAGCACTAATCAAATACGTAATACAAATACAAAAATAGGCTCTTTTATGACCGTCTTCTTGAAAATTAACCGATCGTTAAGGGGTTAAGAGACATAAAATACTATTTTCTTCAACTCCATTTATAATTGAAGTTTTTAATTTTGCATTAACCTAGCATTTGAATAAAAATCAAAGAGATGGGGTGTAATACAGCAAAGTTTACTCATGCTAAAAATATCATTTTATTAACAAAATAATAAAATAATTTCAAACTGTTAAATAGCAATACTTTTATTCCCCAAATAGTAAACTGTGCGAATTGTATAACAGTTTGTTTCAGTAAACGAATAGACGTACCAAAGAATTAGAAAACGTAACAAAGTTATTTATTCAAAATTGCTTTTCAAACAAACGATAAATTCAAATTCTACAATCGAAGGCGAAATTCGATAAAAGATTATTTGTCCTAAGCAGAGCCCAGGAAATAAACAGAAACGTAAGAATGTTTCACCTTAAATAAGGGAATACTATATTTAATCAAAAACACTGAAACGTACATGTTAAATTTAATTAGTGTTAATAAGTAGCAGAAAATACTATAAAGTCAAAATGTAATTTAACTTTGCTCGATGTAAATAAACATGGAATTCAATTATGCACCTACTTTATATACTCTAAGTATGATATAATTCTAAAAGGGTTATTTTATCTGTGCTGAATAGCAACTAAGCATACATCTTTTTCAGTAAGTAAGTAGTAATTGTGTCGAATAAAATTAAAACTATTTAAATTGCCCATAAACAGAAGCATTTAATTTATATTATCAGTTTTAATTTTGATATTCACAATGATGTCAAAAATTAGACGTGTCTTGGGTTTATAAATATACTAAGTTATACTGAAGCCTATTGCATTAATTAGTCATTGAATGTAGGTTAAGCATGAAAAGCTTTCACACTGCTAATAATTGCGGATTAAATTACGGCTCTTTTATTTAAGAAAACTTAAAGTTGTATTTACTGTGAAGTCACTGAATCCTGTGAAATAATTAACCGTTTTATCTGCCTATGTGATAATGGAACAGAAATTTAGAATTTGAAATTAATGAGTAATTAAAGTCCGAATAACATTTTTACTTACATTTCAAATTTACCTTAGTATTTTTGTAGTGCAGTATTTTTTGCTCATAATTTTATTCTGTTCGCATAATATTTTTGTATAAATTTTATAAATTTGATATAATTTGTAAATTTTCCCCAAGCTTGAAATATAATTTGACAAAATTCCAAGTTTTATAAAACGTCTGCAATCGCTATAAACTTTTAAATAAAGAGCATCAAATTCAAAATTTTATTATAAAATTTTACAGAAAAAAACATCAGTTCAGAGCTAAATGTTCCCTTTTTTAAACATAGGTGCCTAAAGATAATTATTTTTAGATTCCGTGTGATGCATTGAGTTATGATGAATGCATTTCATTCATTTGCTTTTATGACAATTAAGTTGTTATTATGATTCAGTTGTTATTATGACAGATAAAATAATAATGTTGAAATAGAAAAGAACGGGGGGGGGGATGANGGGGGGGGGTATGAATGTGTCTAGGTTAAACGTTTGCTGAATTTGGAGGTGGTTTATAACAGAGCGATAATGGCTATTCTCGCTCTGCTATGAGCCTAATTTTTATAAAACGTCTGCAATCGTTATAAATTTTTAAATAAAGGGCATTTCAGGGCAAATTCAGAATTTTGTTATAAAATTTTATAGAAAAAACATCTGTTAAAAGCTAAATGTTCTCTTTTTTTAACATTGGTGCTTAAAGATAATTATTTTTAGATTCCGTGTGATTCATTCAGTTATGTTGAGTGCATTTCATTCAGTTGTTATTATGACATTTAAGATGTTATTATGACAGATAAAATAATAATGTTGAAATAGAAAAGAATGGGGGGGGGTATGAATGTGTCTAGGTTCAACGTTTGCTAAATTTGGAGGTGGCTCATAACAGAGTAAAAATGGCGAAGATTATCGCTGTATTTAGAAAGTCATGCAAGGTATGTATTCATTCAATATTAGTATTTTTCTCGTTTGTTGAAATTGTAAATATTAAAAAAGAAATTCTTTCCAATAATGTCATGGTTTTCAGGGGGTGTTAGACTTTCTCCTGCATTATTTGACAATGATTGAGTTGAAATTGAATATCAAAGGAGAATTTTTTATGTGTCTCCTACAATGATATAGAACGGGTTCTTGCCATTGATAGTTTTTGCTTCCTAATTCTTGTAAATTACATTATTTCCATGACACGTTAGTTACTGAATGAGTTAAAATAGAATGAAAATTTTTTATCAGTCAATTGCACTTATTTACACATTTTGCTTGCACTTAGCACAACAATACACAACGATAAAAGAGAACTTTTATTATTTTCAATATGATTAAGAATTGGAAGATTTAAAGATTAGTCAGTCAGAGCTTGATGAACCAATAGATTTATGTAATTGATAAGAGAAATATTGATGAAAATATTTGTTACTCTGTGCCATTGGAGTAATGCATATCGTTTTTTAAAATAATATTTGGGGAAATGAAGTGTAAAATCAAATGTCAAGAAAAAATTGCGGATAAATCTAAAAAAATGAAACGCCTATTATAAAGTCAAACAAGAAAGTGATATGTGATGAGCCAAAAGAATTGGAAAATTGAAAGTAATTTCCCAAAGATGTCCTGTATTTGTGCTCTTATTGATATATTTTTTAAGGTACTCTAAGAGAATATGCATTAATATCTTGTCAATATATAATAATTTTAAGTTTAACCAAAAGTATGAACCGTTAATATATTTCCATGCACTTCCATGTGGATGCCATTTTGTACCGATAGACGGAGCGTACTGAAATGTATCTAAATAATAGTAGCCATAGCAAAAAAAAAAGAAAGAAAAAAAAAACACTTTTGCTAAACGTTAATGTTCCTAATGTTCCATAAACAGAACATAGTTAATGTTCCAAAAACGGAACACTGTTAAAGACGCAACTATTTTTTCCCCATTTATAATTTTTATTTTTTTAATTTTTTATTTTATTGTCCTTAGATAGTTGTGAACTTCACAAATTCATTCATTTAGTGTCAGTACTATATGCCGTAATTCATTCTGGAATTTTTAACAGTTCTTGACTATATTATGTAATTTGTTTTAAATTAAAAATGGCTCCGTGTGATATGTTTTACCAGATTCAATTTATTATTAGATTCAATTATGTTTTTTTTATTCATTGAATTATTTGCTTACAATTATATTGAGAAATATTCACGTTTGATGCAAATTAAAAAGAGTATTGAAAATAATAAAAGCGAAAGAAAAATATTTATAGTCATCAATCGTCGTAATTATTTGCTGCCTTGCTTGGGCTCCCGTGTGGTATATCGCTCTTAACTTGTATAACAAATAGTAAACCAGATGAAAATCTTATAGCAATTCATAACAAATTTAAAATTTAATTGTATGAACATTATATTTGTAAATATACCTGTATAAAATTTGAAAACTGATTTAAATCAGGTTGAAGAACAAATATTATTGTTCAACAATAATATCGAACGACATGTTGAATACATAAGAAATAGAAAACCAGATGGAAATTTATGTAAGAAATACAACTCCAGGTGAAATATAATGAAACAATTGAAAACAACACAATATCTTATTAGAGCTTAACACTTATAACACTGTAATTTAACACTTATATTTTGAATTGTAAGCTGGGTTATGAAAAAGCTGGAAAAATCATTGTATACCTTTAGGCGAAATGTCAGTGATAGTAAAGAAAACTCCTTGACGAACAACAATCTCGTGAGCGATTATAGCGAATGAATAAACATCACCTTTTTGTGTACCCTCCAGGGGTGGATTATGCATTCTTAGAAGTTCAGGAGCAGTCCATAACTTTCCTATAAATGATTTTAAAAAATAAATTCTCATAATAATTAAAAGATTTTCTTTGGTCTGAAATTGAACTTTATTTAAATATAATAACACAATTAAAACATCAATGCATTCATCTTAATCTTTCTACTCTGCATTTTCTTTCCTTCTTTTCGTTTTCATTTGTGTAAAACCATTTACATAAACTATAAAAAAAACACATTCCGTGAATTGTTTCAGCCAATTAAAGCTTCGTTTCTAGCGCATAGTTTTAAAATTAATTTGCACTAGAGATTTCATTACGATAATAAACGATTTTAATCTTTGGGAACTTATGAGTATAATTATTTCCCTGCCTAAGAGTACACGATTTTCAGCTACAACCAACTTCTTGCCAACGTATTTATGCGAAAGGAAAGTGTGGTATAAAATAAAATAAAATAATATTTTAAAAATGCGTAAATTTCTGTAATTTTCCAGAACATGTTTTTGGAATTACATTTAGAAATTTATGTGTTGTCTTTTTTCATGTTTAATTCAAATGTTTTACAATTTTTTTTATGATCACTGTTCCGTTAACGGTCATATCTCAATGAGCACATCTTTGGTTTTTGTCTGCCAGCATGTAGGGTAAAGCTAGTGTGTCATGCATTAGGAGAAGTTATACCTGGAACTAAATACATAGTATGAGCACTCTCTTTGTAGAGTGAGCAGAGAAATATTAAAGTTCGCAACAATTTCTGAGATGCTATGTTGACATGTCTTGTGTCAACTACCTCCCCACTCCCAAAGCCTGCTGATTTCAGTCATGCGGGTATAATTACTTTAACGAACATATTGCATGAATTACTACCCTGGCACAGCAATATTTATTTTATGCATATGCAATGCTACCAGCTAACTCCCCACACTCGAAGTCAGCAAGTTTCAGACACGTGGGCATACCGAACATTTTGCATGAATTACTACCCTGACACCGCAATATTTATTTTATGCGTATGCTATGCTACCATGCTATGCTATCAGCAACCTCCCCATCAAATTCTTCTAATTTCAGATAAACGGGCATATTTACTTTAATGAACATCATTAATTACTACTCTGAAACCGCAATATTTATTTTATGCGTATGCAATGCTACTACCTAACTCCCCACACTCGAAGTCAGCAAGTTTCAGACGCGTGGGCATAACGAACATTTTGCATGAATTACTACCCTGACACCGCAATATTTATTTTATGCGTATGCTATGCTATCAGCAACCTCCCCATCAAATTCTTCTAATTTCAGATAAACGGGCATATTTACTTTAATGAACATCATGAATTACTACTCTGAAACCGCAATATTTATTTTATGCGTATGCAATGCTACTACCTAACTCCCCACACTCGAAGTCAGCAAGTTTCAGACGCGTGGGCATAACGAACATTTTGCATGAATTACTACCCTGACACCGCAATATTTATTTTATGCGATACTACCATGCGATGCTACCAGCAACCTCCCCATCAAATTCTTCTAATTCCAGACACACAGACATATTTACCTTAATGAACATCATGAATTACTACCCTGTCACCGCAATATTTATTTTTAACGTACGCAATGTCATTATGCCCCAACGGCATATTAGCATGTTGTTAACTCATTACTTTTTGCCTGAATAACTGTCTTTTATATTAAAAGTTTAGAAAATAAGCTTTTGCAATGTTAAAAGCCTATAATTTAACGCGAGTCAAAAGAGCGAAAAAATAAATAAATGCATAAAAAAATGGATATTCCTTATTTTATTTGTAAACTTACGTCTCCAGTGTGCATACGAATCCTCATTTTCATTCTCATCATATATTCTTAGACCATGTAGACCAAAGTCTGTGATTTTTAATACAAATCTGCTATCGACTACACAGTTTGTTGATTTTAAATTGCCATGTGATCGAATCTCACTGCTGTGTAAATAGGCCATTCCCTGAGAAAAGAAATTTAAGCAGTTAGGTATATGTTTTTATAATGAATTTATTGTAAAAATAAATGAATCCAGAACTTACTTTCACTACATCATGCATGAGGCTAAAACGAAACATCCAGTCAAGTTTTATTTCCTCATTTTCCAATATGTCCTACATAGGAAAACATTTTGAAACAAAAGCGATATTTCGGGAAATTGTTAATAAATATAAATTATTAAAATGATACAAAACTTTATACTTGAAAGACTTATGTCAATATAGTGCTTGGCACTGTGTTTTGCTTCTAAATAGGCATCTCACAACATTCTAGATTAATTTCAAAATGACAGTGCTTGACATAATTTAGCACAGATATAAGGCATAATTTAGCATTTTCACAAAGTATTAGACTCAAGGAAACCATGATCTGTTTTTTAAGTACCTTTTTAAATCAAGCTTTCTAGATCGATTAGAAAATGTGATTTATCATTACATTCTATCATGCGTTTCAATTCATCAAAGCTGCAAATATGAAATAAAATTTTAAATTGTATGAATTAAAAAGTTATTAACTTCCTTTTTCATTGTAGTTGGCATCGCTCATTTGCTAATAAATGAAACTCGTTGAAGGAAGAAAAAAAAACATAATTTGGGTAATAAAACTAAAAGATACCTCTATTAAACCATTCATTTGGTAACTCCCCGTTCATATGATTTACCAGAAATTCTGGTTTTCATATTATAACTCTTAAAATACCGCATATTTAGTTAAAAAATGCAAAGGTTAAAAAAACAATAAAGTAAATGTAACCGAATAAATGGTTTTTGTGCTACGATCTAAAGTATCATGATAGAACTGCCAAATTTTACTGCATTTACTGAATTTTATAACTTATTATAAAACTATTTTCATTGCTAATTTTTTCAAATTAACAAGTCTTTTTCTTCGTCCAATCGAGCCAGAAACAAGATAAATTTTACCTTATTCTGATAGTTTTGACCATATTTTTTTCTTCGTGCGCTTAGATATATTTTTATTTTGATAATTTATTTATTCTGTTTAATTTAGTGGAGAGGAATACTTTTAGCTGATTTATGAAGAAATGCCCATGGAAAAATTGATCATAAGAGTTAAGGATTAGGGAAAAACTGGAAAATATGAAAAAAAATATCGGGAATTAAGAAACGATTAAAACAACGAATATTTTTTTCCAAAAAATGAAACAAGGTTTTTACTTCTTAAGATTTATTTAAAATAGATACAATTAAAAGGTATTATGGCAATTTTGGGAGAAAGAATAAACTATTATATGTTAAGGTTCACGTAGCTTTCCTATAACTTTTTTTGTATCTATTATGTTTCTTCTTTCTATAAAAATTTATTTCGCTAAACTATTCCCTTATATCTCACACATATACAAATCACTTTGAATCATTTTGTTAAAGTAATCGTTAAAATTATTATTTTGATGCATTTTAAGTTAATGAAGAGCATAAAGTATTTTTTTTTCCTTTAAACATCACTGTCCATTTATGTCTTTGGGAATCTGTAAAAGAATTTTCAAGATATTAGATTTGCATTTTTGATGCAAAGGATATTTAAGTATTTATCATATTTTTCTACTGTTTTGAATATTTTATTTCAAACACTCTTCCAGTTAAAATAATATAATTCAAGTTTCTAAAACTTTTGAAACTATTTTCATCCAAAGGCTATATGTCCAAGAAAAGCTTTTTGCAGTAAAGGATCAAAAATAAATGTTATTAGAAAATAACAAAACATCAAACATCATCCACTCAAATTAAGCATTTATTCACTGAATTATTAAAAATAGCTTAACATATTCCTATTACGATACTGAAGTTTTCAGTGTACATAGCGTATAATATGCCTCACTGTATTTTATAGTTCCCCAATGACGCACCTGCGGAATTAAATTTATTTGATATGGAAATATGATACTTCGCTCCTTGCACAATAAATTTGCATTATTCTGTAGTTTATTAAAATTTCAACAAAGTTAGTGAAATAACTTTATTAAAATTTTAATATCGTGAAACTATAATGTAGCAATATTAAACTGCATGCGTCGTTCACATTTAGCTGGAATAAATATTAAAGTAGCATAATTCTTTGGGAGATTATTCTCTGCGTTAGACAATGATATTTCAGTCAACATCCAGAATTCATCACAAATAATACATCTTTCAAGAACCTTTTTTGTAGTTCATATAGTAACTATGAATTTAATCTGATAAAATATTTACCTTCATCGGGTAACATTATCAAATATAGAAATTTTTATACTTATATAAATTCAAATAAGTTCGCGCATTACATATTTGCATTAAAAAAAGAACAATAAAAAGGAGTTTTAAGTTAGAAAAAAGTCAAAAATAACAAATTAATATTAATAATAGAAATGACTGTGTACACTGTAAAAATAGCTGAATCAAATTACGGTAAAAAAGAACTAGAACTCAGAACGGCGGAACTATTTACCATAAAATCTATTTTTATAGGAACATGTTACAGAACAAAAATATGATATATCGTAATTTTCACTGTAATAACTACTGTTTTCACAGTAATAATTACTGTAAAATCTTCGAATTACTCTACTAATTAGATGATTAATACTGTTAAAATTACGGTACAATATTTTACAATAAAGATCAATTTTACGGAAAAATGGACCTTACGAATGATATACCCAACGTGCCGGTACTTTATACCTTAATCATCAGAATTTTTTACAGTGCACAAACAAAATGAATTAAGTTTTAGTATTAAAATATTGTAATTCGTCGAGAGATTATTCCTTGCATTAGGCAGTAATATTTTAATTAATATTCAATATTCATTACAAATAATACGATTTGTGCAGCTTTTATACACTGTAAAAAGTCTGGATTAAATTTCGGTAAAAAGTACCGCCACTTTGGGGGCACCATTTTTTCCTTAAAATATTATACCGTAATTTTTACAGTTATATTTATTTAATTGGAGTTATTCAGTGATTTTGCGGTAATTATTACTGTAAAAATTACGGTACATCAGAGTTTTGTTTCTTAACATGTTCTCGTAAAAATAGATTTTACAGTAAAAAGTACTGGGAACTTTTTGCCGATACTTTTTACCGTGATTTGGTTCATTATTTTTGACAGTGTACTTCATGTAATGGTGGTAATATAAGAGTTTGGACACTGTTTATCCTTACTTGAAGGCTTCCTTTCTGGCAGTATTCCGTAATTAGACAGCAATGAGGAGGGTCCACACAGCAACCCACAAATCGCACGATATGTTCATGCTGTAAATCTTTCATCTAATGAGATTGAAATAGTATGAATGATATTAAAACGTAATATGTGATGATATGTTATTCAATAAAATTGAAATGATATTAAAAAAAAGCAATAAAAACTTAAATTAAGAGGTATTTATAAGAAACATTACAAAAGATTTTAAAAGTCTGTTCTCTGAAAATATGGCGTTTTTGATTTCGTTAAAGTATACTTCGTACAACTTCATTAATTATTAAATATAGATGGGACGCTATTTTTCCACCTGTGGTTTGTGCACTGATAATTTTTCAAAATACAAAGGAAAAAAAACATTAAAGGGCATTTTTTACATAAATGAAGATAACATTAAATGTTTGCGTGGTTCCAAGATGAGAGGTCAAATCTGGGGAACTATGCGTGAATATAATATTCCTAGAAAAAAAAAAGTCGTCATAAAGGGTTGACTTATCTGAGAAATAAAAATAAATCACAATCCAAGAAAAAAAAATTATTCTAAATTAAAATATTTTGTATCCATTTAAATTTAATCAGAGAAAAATAAATAAAATGTGGCATTTCATAAACTTCTTTTTGACACGCGTTTCATTAATAATTTATTTTATTACGAAGTAATTAGATATTTTCTGTGTTACAAAGGAACAATATTCTATGTTCTTTCTAATACCTCTTTTCCTTCGGTAACAGCGTCGAATTTATGAATTAAAATCAAATCTATGAAATCTTCAGCTAAGTAAAATTTATTTTGAAGGAATTGAAGTATTTTAAGTTAATTTGAAAGATAATTTGTTTTATTTCCATCTTTTAAACAGAACCACCTACACCACCTACAGCTTAAATTTTTTTTTCTAAATATATGCTAGCATTTCACTAAAAACCTGTCTTGATCTTTTCAAATATATTTTTTTTTCGAAATAATATTACAGGGAAAATTTATCTAAAAACAAATATTTAAACAGTAATGCGGGATATAGTGGAATGTGTGGGATATAGGAACAATAATGTGGGGACAGAAAAAATATAGTATTTTAAATGCGCAATTATATAATTTAGAACTCATTCTTGAATTTTTGAAATTTCTAAACATTAGTTTGGGATTTCATTTTAAATCAGTACTTTCTTCTATTTACGAAGTCTAATAATTAAAGTGCTTTAATAAATGATAATAGATATAATCATTGCTTTCTTACATAAAATCCTTAAAATATGAGAAATATTAATTGTGAAAATAAAATTTTAATCATGATATAATTTAAATTCAATGTTGTACAGTAGTTGATAATCAGTTAATATTTCAATAATAATAATAATTATATACGGAGTGTAACAGAGTTTGGAAATGAACAAATATCTCGAGAAATATACATTGGATGAAAAAAGTAAAACTAGACGCATTCAATATTTTTTAAAGTAATCCAATAATATCGAATTTTCTCCAATTCCTGGGAGTGAGACCACTTAAATTTTGAATATGAAAACCCATTTTTCATTGCAGATTTTATTTGAGTTATAGGTATATGCATTTTGCTTCGCAGTTGCCGATGTAACCGAGAAAATAAAAATAGAGTACAGGCTGATTAAAATGGTGGTATCTGATATCAGTTTAAAAAAGTAAATAAAAAAAATATAAAAAGTTTCGGTAATTTTTTCTAAATAAAAATTTTATTTTTTTTAAACGTTTCAATTTTATGTTCTTAATCTTATAGGTCTTGAGATTCGCCATTTTAAACTTCCATTTAATTTCTCTCGGATACAGCGCTATCTGTGAAGCAAAATGCATAAACCTACAACATAAATAGGGTTATCTTTTTCCTGGAGAATCTGTATCTACAATAAGAAATGAGGGTTCATATTTTAAATTTTTAAGTTGCACATCACAAAAGGTGTCTTAGAGGCTAGGTATGATAGATCGAGTTTAGTATCATTGAATAAAATAAAAAAAAATTCAATGCGTTTCCAAGCATTTTTTTATATACTCCGTATATAATGCAGACATTTGCAAAAATGTATGGAATGTCATTTTTTTTAAATAACAGATATAAATAATACAGTATCCTACAAAATTTAAAAAACATTGAAGATCATGTTTTTAAAATTCTATTACAATCAATTATTAAACGACGTTTTTCTCTATAACATCATCTAGAAAAACAAATGTCATTCAATGGGAGAAACTTTTGCAATCTCCCTTTATACTAGATTTCATTAATTTATTCAAACATAAATTTATTTTATTCTGTCGTACTTACAAAAATTAGCAGAAATATTTTTAAACAATTTCTTTAAACATTATTGCTTAAACAAATTTTCAAACAAAAGCTAGAAACAAAACTTTTTCTGCGTGATTCAAAAATTCCCTAGTCATTTCGCCTAACTATCAACAAAACATTTTGCCAAACTATTCTGTTTACTGAAAACGTAATAACACTTTCTGCGTAATAGCTCATAAAATGTGAAAAGAAGTAAGTAAAACATACATAAAAAGGAGAAAATTTTCAAATCTGGACGTGAGTGAATATGTTTAAATCTTCATTATCAATCGATCGATGTTCTATATATAGGGTATCATGCTATTATCTCAAATCGTTCCACTGCTCATTGAAGCAAAAAATGATATAGAAATGCAACACAGAGAAAGAAGAAATCCCAAAGAGGACTACAGCAATGCAACTTGATACTCAGAAGTTAAATTGATGCCTCTTTTTTGCTCACAATAACGTTTTATCTATTTTACTTTATTTCATTTTTTTCATTAGNTATATATATACAAGCTATAATAATAACAATATATATATACAAACTTAAGTCTATCATAATTTAAAAATTGAATGAAGTTTTCTGCTTATAAATATTCCTATATAATTTCTATGCTTTAGAATATTTAATACGACTAATTTTCAAAATTGAAACTCCATGTTTAATGATCTTAAATTATACATTTGTAAAACATATCCTTTTTTTAAAAATTTTTTTTAAAAATTTTGGGATTATTCAAGCTACTAGCTTTCGAGAATATTTAAGTTATACAGTATAGAGACGAATTACGTTTGGTTTTTATAATCCTAGCCGCTTTCTTTAAAAAAAAATTTAATTAAT
Source organism: Parasteatoda tepidariorum (assembly GCF_043381705.1). Taxonomy (NCBI): domain Eukaryota; kingdom Metazoa; phylum Arthropoda; class Arachnida; order Araneae; family Theridiidae; genus Parasteatoda; species Parasteatoda tepidariorum. The sequence goes on from NC_092204.1 coordinate 34,518,805, forward strand.
CGCGTTATCTCCTTTAATTAAAATAGAATTTTCCTACTTAATCTCCTAAAATTATTGTTCGAAAATAGTGAAGGGTGAAGAGAGCGTCTAATGGAATGTTAAATAACGTAAAAAAGAATTATCTGAATATCCTCTGTTAACTTAAAAAGTAATTACAAAAATTATTATACAAGTTTTCTTGAATGCCTAAAAATGATTTTTTAGTTGATGAAATGATACAGTCAAATTAATATTTTCTTAAGATGAAGTTTAATATTAATGTATATTAATGTATCTAAATTTAGTTTGCAAGTTTTCTTTGAAAAAAATTATTATTTATCTAAATTCGACCACTCTCTGCATCACAGTAAATTGGTCGGTGATGGAAATCGCCCATTCATCAGGGTAATACCATCATTGTCATCAGAATGTTATGGAATTTATGCGATTTTTAGCTAGGGATTTTAATTTTACTCAGTGTTCTTTTCTTGTTGTGGAAATGTCACTTCCGTGAGGGTCGGGAAAATCGAATCGATGATTAATATTCAGCGTCATTAAAAATTTTTTTAATGATATCATTATGTGTAAAAACTGATTTACCAATTATGAACGATATATATGTATTAAGTGTTATTAATATGTACTAAATAATTATGAATAAAACTTTTTTAACGTTTTATTTAGATAAACAAGTTTTGTGAAAATGTGCATACTTTCTTTTTTATCCGATTCACCTGACAAGTTTCCGAGCTGTGGCAAAATGCATAAGATAAAAAAAGAAGAAGAAAAAGAAGGAAATTAGCATGAAAAGTAATAAACTTTTGACAACCTCCCTTTGACAAAATATTTGAACCATTTTTTTTTTTCTAGATTGCGGCTGCTCTATTGCTAATTTAAAGGTTAAGGAAAAACAAAGTTTAAGTTTTTTTTTCAGAGAAAGTACTTTTTTTTTGTTTTTATAGAATAAATATCGTTTTCCCAAATTAATTTGAAACTTAAATACTTTCGTCTCGCCAATAAGTACATGCTATAGAACATGAAAATCCGATCAAAAGTTATTAACATTTTCTTTTTTTTTTATTTTGAGCTCTGAACTTCTTTTTTTAATCATTATAATTTTTGACAAAAACACTATGAAATTAACTAAATTTTTATTTTTACTGCATTAAAATACTGTGAAACAACTGGTTTAATGAAAGACTGATTGAGTACATCAATTATTCTTCATTCGAGTCATATATCAACTTATTGCATATTCAGTTATATCAAATCCTATTCGCATTGCCAATCTGCAAATATGCTAGTTATTTTAAAGGAAAGAAACAATACGATTTCAAAATTTGAAAAATAAAATAATTGAAAGAATTCGGCAAATATGTCTGTTCCTATTGCTGTTAAATGAGGCGAAAATAACTTTTCAGAAATTTGAGAACATTTAAAGTTATTATAATATTCTTCATTAATATACATTAATGGATAAGATAGGATTATGATAGTATAAATCTGAATTTTTAAGAAAAAATATCATCGCATGTAATATTTTCTTCATTTGTAGGTAGTTAGCAGTATGCATTTTTAATTTAAAACTATTGACTTACAACTGATTTAAAGCGGGAAAACAAAGTTAGAACTAATGAATGCATGATTCATTGATAAGTATTAACGAATATGAAAGGGTCTATATCTAAATTTTTTAATACTATCATGACATGTTACACAATATTCGACAATATTTATAAATACAATATAAATACAATAAATACAATATAAATACATTATTTTCAACATTGTTAGACAATTTTCTCATAGTTATATTTTTCTTTTAAAAAAGACAAATATGAAATTTAAAATATAAGGTCAAAATATCCCGTTTCAACTAAATATTTGTGTAACAGACTGCTTCCATAAACAATACCATATATCATCTACATGGTATTGCTATTACAAAGATATATGGTATTGCAACACCTGTTACCGTAAACATTACCATATATCATCTATGATTGAAGATGAACTGTTGAATGTTTAAAGATGGATACATGAATAATTATTAAAACAAATATTAGTTTAGATATAAGACATCTTATCTAGCTAGTCAATATTTTACGGCTTCCCTAATGAAAAAAGTTTTGCCCTTGATTTGTCCATAGAGCTCCTCTGTGGTTCCGTGCAAACCCTGCAGAAGATATGGACTGAAACTATTCCTAAATATTTTAATAACAGGATATAAAGAGAGAATTTGATTAATTTCGATACCAAAGTTCATGACATTAGAGATTATGCTTGAGTATTGTATTTTTGTAGTTTAAAAAAGAAAAGAAAAAGCATAATAATTAGTTAAGAATCTTTATTGTGTTTTCAGATGACTTACATGATAAACGCTACTAAAATTTAAAGTTAAGTTTAAATTGCATAATAAGCAGGCATTAAATGAGCTTTTTCTATGTTCTAATGCTAATATTTTGTTATAAATATTGAAAATGTAAAAGATCGAATTTCAAAATATTAAAATCAATTACTTATCAAACAACTTATGTGATAAAAAAAAATTTCCTAAATTTAAAGTAGAACTAAAATTAGATAATGAGCATACATGGAAAATGGATTATTTTTAAATTAACTTTTTAAATTAGTAAATGTTTTACACTGCAAAAAAATTTAATAGACCAAAAATAAATATATAAAAAAGTTATACAATAAAATTATTTGCTACACAATTATTTAATTTAATTTATTAGCTCTATTCTTTTAATTTATATTTTCCTATAAAAGTAAAACTTTTAGACTTGGTTTGTTTAAAAAATTTAAGTTTTTTCTTTTTTTTTGTTATAAAGTGAATTATAACAAATAAGTTAGAGTTGAAAATAAAAATAAAAATTATAAAAAAATAAGTAAAAAACGTTGATAAACGATAATTTTAAAAAATTATTTTCAAGAGAAAATCATATTTTTGTTCATTTTCTTTTTCTCTTCTTTTTCATTCTTTTATCTCTCCCCATCCCCTTCAAAATATATAATAAGAATTAAAAGCATTCAAAATATATAACAAAAAACTTTCACAGTTTTAAATAATAGTTAATGGTGCTGCCATCTTTTGAAATAAGATGAAACCATTTTTCAAAGCTAACTACTGTCATGCTTTTAAAGGAAAAGAACTTTTATTATTGTAATATTTTAAAACAATTTAAAAATTCTATTTCATTTCAAATATCATTTTCCGAATTCTTTAAAAAATTATTAACATTTCTTGTAAATTACCTAAATATATAAATAATTGCATGCGAGCAACGAAATTAAAATAGAACACTTGTTTCTGCGCCATCTATATGCACTAATAAGAAATACTTGCTTTTGATATAAAAACAGCATAATTTCAATACCAAAAAGTTTTGACAAGCAAGTGTAATTTCAATAAAACAATTAGTTAATCCTGTAAATAGTTTTATCTGAGAACATTAAAAACAAAATTTAGTTCCCAGATCAATGCTAAATACTATTATTTATTTTTTTTTAATTTCTATCAATCGATCAATGTTTATTTTATTGAAGGAAAGAAAATTAGATTTTCAAAAACATGCGTAATATTGCAAACCTGAAAACAAGATCTGCATAATAATAAAATGGACAGAGTGTAAACAAAGTTTAAAAAGTAATTTAAAAATAAGTGTTTAAAAACTTGTACTTTCATATTGCCGAAAAACAATGCAGTTTCATATTGCCATCTATCGAAATTTATCTGAAACATTTTAAAATGAATATGTATTTATTTATAAATATCCGCTGTATATATATAAATATCTGCACTATGTAAAATGCGCTTTTAAAAGTAATGTATTTAGAATATTGATTTTAGCTCAAATATTTGTTACTTTTTCGCGATAAAACGAAGGCATTTTCTTTGTATATTTAACACAAAATTCAAAATCACAGTTTCCTTTACTTAATAGTAACATTAAAAATTCCAGAATAAGATTTTTCCTATAAGAATCGAATATTGTTAAGGTTTAATTATTTTTTCCTCTAATGAAAACTAATTAATAGTGATATGATTTTCAGTAAAGTAAAGTTCAGTATTTAAGTAATTGGCTAGAGAACTTTTGATCATGCCGAAGCTATAAAAAGAACAGTAGCCCTGATTTAAATTTTATATTCTGTTCTGTTTATAATTGTATATATAAATTTCTTTGAAAAAAAGCATGTTTTACTCTCCTTCACAGCTTTCTTATAATGCTTTGTGTCACTTTTCATGTGTACACTTTTCTTATGCTATCTTATATAATGGGATTAAAAGGATGATAAATAGCAAAACTACATTATTTGTACTTTGGGTGAGAAAGATAGCTTTTTCTCAAAGAATAAAAAAAAAATATTCGAAAAAAAAATAAGATAAACACAAATTTCAGAATAATTTAAGCTTATATTTCTGAAAAAAGAAAGAAATATAAAAATAATAAAATCAATGCTGAAAATAACGAATTAAAAATTTTACATGTTAAAGTCATTAAAAGTTTTATATTCTTTAATTAAAAATAGCAAATAAATGAATAAAAAAGGCATGAGATAAACAAAAAAATTAAAATAATTTATGCTTAATTTGAAAAAAAACAAAGAAATATAGAAATTGTAAAATCAATACCAATAATATTGAAAAATTTTTGCAACGCGTTAAGAATAAAAGTTTACTATTTAAAAAAAACAAATTCTGATACATTAACGTAGAGACATCTAAAGAAGGAATAAAAGAATACAAAATATTAAATTCTATAATAACAGAACTTTCCTTGTAAAAAACGCACAATGCAGCAGTATTTTCAAAGGAAGAATAATTGAATCAATAAGGAAAAAAGAAAACAATGGAAATAAAAATATGGCCACCGAAGCCGACGTCTTCAGGGGGTACCAGATCCGGAAGCCATAGAACAAAACCTTTTCTATTGAGAGAGCCAGACAAATGTCAAAATTTGCTCCCTCAATACCCCGAAGGTTTTGCAAAAGTCCAGAAAATACATCAAATTAGAAGAGATTTTTCAAACAAAATCTTAAGAAGATAATACAAAAATAAAAATGCAAAAGCTCACAGTAAACTGGTCAAACAGCTTTTAACTGTGAGTTTTTGTATTTTGATATTTGCCTGGCTCTCTCAATTGAAAAGATTTTGTTCTATGGCTTCCGGAGCTGGTACCCCCTGAAGACTTCGGCTTCGGTGGCCATAGTTTTATTTCCATTGTTTTCTTTTTTCTTTATTGCTTCAATCTAAAGAAGGACACATAAATCTTAAAGATTTTATAATTCATTATGTTATCATTTTTAATGCTTTTCCGATGGCTAAGAATAAAAGAAGATCAGGGGGGTAAAACGGCTTTCCTCCATGAAATCTCATTTTGAGAAAAAAAAAAAAAAGTCAAGATCCAAGTTTTTCAAAGCAAGCTTTCGATCGTGTAGTTGTTAAAAAAAATATGCATATACCCGAATCACACAAACATTTATTTACATTCCCTAAAAGTTTCAAAGCAAAATTTTCAAATTTTGATGTTGATAAAAAATGAAATTTAAAAATAGAGTTCAGCGATTTATTCCTCAAAATTCCTCTTTCTCTCTGTATTCCCGTCGTTTTCTTCACCATACTTTCCTATGTCCTTCTTGTCTACGCTTGCACAAGAACCGTTTATTCCCACCACGGTCCATCTTAACCTTGTATTAACTCCTCAGAGGAACCAATTTTTCATGTAATTGATTTGTGACAACTTAGTAATCCTCAAAATACACAAGATTTCGATCAAATCATCATTTATTTAAAAATTTGGAAACAATTCATTCTTCTTTGATATCTTTTGAAAATTCTGTCATCATGTCTTCATTTTCGAAACGACAACATCACAAGCACTATAAAAAGTATAATTTGCCCACAAAAAATTTAAATTTATTTCTTTAATCAAACTAAAAAATTTTAATATGAAAGCTTATTTTTATTTATAGATACATTAGTTAAAATTCTATGTAATTTCCATGTAGCAAGTCAGATCCATCTTATAAAGTTACAAATTTCTAATTGCTCAAAGGAAAACATCTTGAATGATTCCCAGGAAGAAATTATAAAATATTATTTAAATATTAAGATGTTATAAAAGATTATATAAAATATCACTTATGTTATAAAAAAATTCATGCAGCATATTTATTAGCTTATACTTTCCTCCTGCAAATGTTTTAAATTCTTCTGTTCAGTACATAATATTTTGCAAATTATTAAAATCACAATATTTCACAAGCTGAATATATATCAAACAATAAAACAAATAAATAAATAAATAAAATCTGATGAAATGCTACTAAAGAAATATATAAACTGAGTTAAAGTTTTATAAAATGCTTACTTTAAAAGCGACAAAAATAGATTTTTAACTGAATTTCAGATTTCCTTGGATTGATTTTTCTCAAGCTCTACTTTTGTTCGTAAATATAAAAAATAAATATCGAGTAAATGCCCAGTAGAAAAAACCAATATCTTAGAAAAACAGTTTGGAACAAATAATATTAAAATATTTATTTTCCCGAATGCACCAAGATGTATATTTATTTATTTCAAATTCAGAAAATGCTTCTTAAAGTGCATAAAAATTGATGCAAAACAAAATTTATTTTTGTCTATAAATATATTTAAATACTTACTTTTTTGAGCTCAAGTAATAATAATCTTGTTATATCTACTCTTGATTTATTGATGGTCTTAATAGCTACAACCATACCCTTAAAAATAAAATAAATGTAGGAATATTAAAATACTATATATTATACTGAGGAATAAATATTTTTTTTCGATTTCTGTTGTATAAGATCTTTGAACAGATCTTATATACTTTCGTATAGCTGACTTTAAATCTGCAATTCGCTTCTCTATTATTAAAAACATTAAAATTAATTAATAAAAACATTATATAAAACATTAAACATTATATAATTTAATTATTAAAAACATTATATAAAACATTAAACATTATATGATTTAATTATTAATAACATTACATAAAACATTAAACATTATGTAATTTAATTATTAAAAACATTATATAAGCATTTGCAGGTTATTTTTCATCAAAATTTTCTCTATCTTTTTAAAAAGCAAATAAGTGAAAACATAAAGTTTTCTAGTATAAGGGCCTTGAAATTTTGCTTCCTACTACATATGTGTATTGATTTTGTTGTATGTACAATTGGCACAGATATTATCAATGTGCAATATTAAACTTTATCTGAAATATCAAATGTAAACTGTCAAATGTATTTAAATTTGAATTAATGAAAATAGTGCTACAAATCCATTCCGTAAATTCTGCTACCATTCATGTATCATACATACTGTACGTGTTAGCACTAGACATAATGACTACAATTATAAAGTGAAAATAAGAAAAGTGCAGGAACAATAAAATAGAGTTAAAGCATTTATAATGTTTTTATTAAGCATCTATTATTATTTTAATTAGTTATTAGTTAACTATTAGTTTTAGTTAACTAAGTTAACTATGATTGCTGATTGCCTTTGCGGCTGAACGCATTTTCTTTAAAGTAATCGAGAAAAACTTGGGAATATTAAAATAAAATCGGAACATTTGTATTGTTTCCACCAAACCTCAACTAACTATTTTTGTTCATTCTGGACATTGGTTAGAATATATTATTGCGCAAATTAGCTTAGTGCTAATGTATAATTGCGTTTATATACATCTGTCCTACATTTTTTCATATGTAGTATTTTTTCATAGTAATAGTATCATATAATTTTGGGATATTAGTATAGTTGCATATCTTCTTAATTATTTTATATATTTTCATTGATACGATTATTAGAAATCACACACAGCATTACAAGAGAACCTTACCTTCAGTTTGCTGCTGCTCACCGACAAATAAAAAATTGCCTCACTAACATTGATCATGAAGGACATGAAAATGAAAGCCCTGCACTGTCAGGACAACGCATGGTTAACGAAAGGTGAGAACCAAGCTTTTATCATTTAACTGTTTCTAAGTTTATATCATTCCCATATATTCATATGTTACTTCTGATGAGGAACGTCGTGTTTTTTTGGAGGGGCTGGAATCATACTAATCTTTCTCCCATTTCAAGTATGAGACAAAATAAATGTTTTCAAGTATGCATAAATTATTATTAATAACTTTAAAGTTTGTTAAAGCAACTTTCATATAGCACATTTTCAATAAAAATTAAAATGAAGAAAAAAAGATAAACGAAATTAATGGAACCAATCAATAAATCGAAGAATGATTTCTCTAAAACGTCAAAACTAAGTTCAAATAACCAAAAGGAATAAATTTTATGTAACAAAACGACTGCAGAGTTATTTTCTGCTTTTAAAGCTAAAATTATATGAAGCATGAAAATATTTTTAAAAAATTCAAAATGCCTAATAGTAAATCATAATTCATTTCAAGCAGAACGATATATTTTTAAAAGTTGAATGAATATTTTTAACATGTATGTGCATACATTCCTGCTTTAAATTTCCTTAAAAACAGTCTTCATCGAGTTTCCCATAAAATATGTCACTCTTAACGGGCTCTGAGAATTAACTCATAATATTGAGAAGAATCTATTTCTGGGCAAAGTCAATATGTTTGCCTCTTTCTGAAGCTATTTCGAGGCTGGAAAAATATTTGATTTAAATTCGCACTTATTAAAATGGAAAACACAAATGACAACTAAGTGCAACGAATAGTAACTCTTATTTGGGGATATGTATAAAAAGTATTTAATTGCCAATCGAGAAGAGTTTCATACACATATTGATTTTGAGACTAGAAAGTCATCCATAAAATAAGTTTCTACATTTTCGATGCAATCTATATATATAAAAGTGAATGTGTGTCTGTCTGTTTGTCTGTCCTCTATAGACTCCTAAACCATCCGACAGAAAGCTATGAAACTTGGCATACAGATAGTTCAAAGCACGAGGAAGGTTTCTGTAAAAATCATTATTTCATAATGGTAATCAGCACAGTAAGCTACACGGTTACAGGACTTAGGGCCAAAAGCTTTCAAGCACTAGCAAAAGCACTTTCAGGCACAAGCATATTAAGTAACGGGAAGTAGGTTAATCACGTTTCGTCTTCATGAAAATATATATTTATTTAAAGTTATACACACAGATAGGCTTGTAGAAACACGGCTTTATAAGCATTGACAAAATTTCGCACAAACTTATTAATAATTAGTGTTGAAATAATACAAATGAAAAATATCCAATTTGGAATTTTTTGATTTATTAATATAATCGTAAAAATTGTGGACAAAATGTTTCCTTTTAATGTTACTAGAGGGCTCTGTTGTGAGTAGGGAGAAAAGAAACTTTGGAAAAAGCATTTTGATGATGTCACAGTTTAGTAACTTAAGTGGTTTTTGTTCGTGAGTTCAGATTTAAATGTTATATTAATTCTAATGTCAAATACGCCATAATTTTTTGCGCACTATGAAAAATTTTATTTTTTTAATTGGTTAAAAATTTATCGATATTAATCATAAAATTACACTGAATTTTTTTTTTAATTTTTTTTTTTATATAAAATAAATATTTTACCTCTTTTTATACTGTAAAACCAAAAATGTTTCTTTAAAATTTCTAGATATAAATGGAATGAATTTGAATATTATCAATATCACCAAGCTTTCCCAATACTAGTTAAATACTGGTCTCAGTTTTACCATGAATATTTACTAGCCTACAGTGAGTTGGATATGTCTTAAAGAAGAAAAAAACATTATTCCTTTTAAATCAATTTTTTCTAAGATCTCTACATTTTCTTAGACAAATAAATTTCAAAAAAAAATTCTATTCGAATAAGAATTATTCTAGTAAAAAATTCTAATTTTGAAGGCGACACTTTAAGTTTTAATTGCTTCTTTTCTATCTTTTCAGTTATGGTCTAAGAACTGCTTCCTTAGGAGACTATTTTTTTTCTCTTACATTTTACTTACATTATTAATTTTATTCAGTCATTTGTTAATTGGCGGGTGAAAATATTTTTCCATGGGGAACTTAAAAATCTTTTCAATCTGGTTTGAAAGGAAAAGTAGTAGAATCGCATTTAAAACCTTTTTTTTTTTAAATTTTTTATTTAG
>NC_092204.1:34529730-34552509 GCF_043381705.1 Parasteatoda tepidariorum
CTTCTAAAACTGATCAGATATCAGCAGAAATTCTTGATGTCACCATAGATCCAGTCTTATTTCAGATCATTGTCCAAAATATGTTTCATGCTCCGTGTGCATCACCATACATGTCTGTTTGAAAATGCACTAATGATATCCTAGAGAATTAACTGCTTTTTTTCACCATTAAATAAAATTTGCATTTCAAATCATAATCGCAAATGTCATTTACACACTTAAATACAAAATTCAAATTGAAAGCGTTGCAACGCACGCAGGGTACAGCTAGTTTGAAATAAAAGAGTTATTTAAAATTGTGAGTTCCATCTTAAATATGCTAATAATTTTAACATCTGAGTGTACGAATTCGAACATTGACTGTAAAATGTTATTTTAGTTTGCATTCAAAATTTTAATTTCGATTTCGAATTCAATGTTAAAGTTAGCATTGAAAATTTTGAAATAGAACAATTTTGAACCGAAAATGTATGTGATTAATTTAAAATTAAAAATGTCTTATATTTTAAAGGTAAAGGCTTATAGCAATATTGTGTTTAGCCACACTGTTGCATTATCAAAGGTTGCATTATCAATGAGGTAACATTATCAAAGGTTGCATATTCAAAGATTGCATATTCAAAGATTGCATTATCTCATTAAACAGTTCAGTAGTTATAGTTTCAAATAGGTATTTTTCAAATTTCCAGATTTCGCTCACAATGCAATATTTAAAAATAACTTCTTGCGTATTTATAAAACCGGATGTTTTTCAACAATTTACCCTTTTTTAGAGAAATAAAACTTTCTTCCGATGTGGCCTATTCTTACATTTCACCGGGCACTTTTTTTTTAAATTTTATTTCCGAAAAATGATTCTACTATCACATTTGGTTGTTATTAATTATTTTAAATACAGAGTAAATAAGTATTTATGTTTGAAATAACATTCAATGTGTAAACAAAAGGAGGATATTATTACCAATAAAAAATGCCTGACTATTAAATATTTTTTCCTCAAAATAGTTAATTAATTGCTATTTATTACGATCCATTAAATATACTCAATATGATTGATTTTGTTATCTCTCTCTCTATTTGGCGAGAACTCAATAATTCTCTTTCATACTTTTTTGTGAACTACTATTTATATATCGGATAATTTGTTTCTATAATGAAATTAAAAAGGACAAACAATTTTTACATGTAATTTCATATTTTTAAAGTTTGTCTTTAGATAAACTATAAACTGATAGATAATAAGCACAACAAACATTTATAAAAACTCTTCATTATTAGATAATAATTTTTTACTTACTTTGTAATAACCATTACGCACAAAGATTTGCCTGTTAAAATCAGTAATAGACAAAGCATCCGATGGACACGAACTCTGTGACAAGAAATAATTAAGTTATTGTTAAATGAAAGAAAAACGTAATCAAAACAAAATTTTAAAATTAAGATTTATGCCGAGTGATCACATAATCACAGCCCTTAATATATATTTTTAAAACTTTTTTTGAAATGTAACTCCGTCCTTAAAAGTTAAGAAAATAAATCACATTATGGTCACAAATTAACGTTTAAGAAGGGAGAAAAACTAAAATCTTACAAAATACTTTTGATTATTGCGTTATTAAAAGTATCATAATCAATTTGATCACCAAAGGAAGTGATTCGCAATTTTTTTCGGCTACGGAACCCTAAATAAGCAATCTTCTTTCAGTGGAACCTTGACTTTATAGATAAAGATAGAATATAGATGTTATAACTTATAGAAGATTATTTTTAAAATAATAAGTTAGAGTAAAAAAGATTTTTCATTATTTCATCATTAATAATCTTAAATAAGGTTTTATGTCGGACAGAAATTTACATTTTTATATCTATCCTTTCTGTTGTATCTACTCTAATAATGAATTTGTTTCCAGTGTAGATATATAATCTGAAAATCAATAGAATAAGCATAATTATGGTTTACTTTTGAAATTAGAATTTAAAAGAACTGCTGTAAACGTTAAAAATGGTTATTAGGAAAACGTATTTATTTATTAAAGAATTTGGTTAGTTTATTTTGATTTAAAAAGCGCGATAAGAAATGCTGACACAATATTTTATAAATGCTTGTTTTTTTTTCATAATTTGTTCCATACATTGTTGTTAGAAATATTATATATATATATTTTTAAAAATGTCATTTCTATTTCATTTGCATTTTACTTGAAATAATTTTATGAAGTCTACCGAAAGATTAAAACAATTATGAATTATAGGTTTTGTCTAAATATAATCGGAGGTTTCAATAATTACTGGTCATAAGAGTACTAACTCCCGAAACCCTTTTTATTGCTCCACGGAACTCTAGGGCTCCACTAAATGCCTTTTGTGAACCACTTGCCTAAGGAATAAAGCGAGCATTGCGAAAGAGGATAGAAAGAGATCTCAAAAAACATGTTTAAAGAATTAAAAGAATTTATCAGCATATAGAAAATAAAAGTTACAATAAAATCCCATAAAAGTTTCGAGATTTTCCCCGGATTAAGATGGAATTTTATAGAAGAATTTTTCCCATGAATGCCCTAATTTTAAGGTCGCGACATCAATGAAAGTTTGTAAAAAGTTCTAATTTGGTGTCTACTAATCCCATGATAATTGCAGATCTCCGTCGACCAAAGAGGAAAATCACCTCGAAGGAAATGAAATAGAAAATATTTTATTTTGTTTTATAAATAGAGCATGTAAGAAATAACAAATAAATAAAAACAACTCCTATTTGAACATTTGTAACCACAAAAATGCAAGCTAAGCACTATTTTTCTTTTTTCTGATTTACCATTAAAGAAAACAAAGAAAAATGATAGCAAATTTTTGAAAAAGAGAGGTATTTTTATTTTTTCCCAAGTAATTGTTTTAATTCTACTTCAATATTTTAATATTTATGTTCATTTATTTTGAATAAAAATACCCATCTTTAAGTTAGGTCTCGGCATGTTTTTGACAGAAACGCTTAAAAAAATAAATAAAAAATGATATTTTATATTTTTTACTACATTACAGTTTTTATTAAATATGAAATACTGTTAAAAACCTTTAACAAATTTTGAAATGGCAAATTAAAGTAAAATAACAAAAATGAACGTGGCAGAAACAAAAGTATAAAACAAGAAAAAAGTGATCATGCTAAAAGAAATCTTCAAAGTTTAATCTTAACTCGTTCAATATGGAGAAAAAATAGTCCAATATAGAAATAAAATAAACCAAATCTTACCTTGTTTTCAATATGAGCGAAAGCATCATATTTTCACGATTCGGAAAAGTTGCGTTATTTTTAAAGTAATGAAAAAAATCATTGTTTATAGAATTTTTGAGTTTGGTACCAATAATATGCCTTCTGAAGAAGCTAGTACTTAAAAAAAATAATAAGTTTTGAAGGTAGAATGCGAAGCTGCGGATAAAAAATAATAATTGTTGTATTTACCCCAAGACTAATTCGATTTAAACTTTGCCTTGAGCTCGATCGCTTTCGCATGCCATGTTTTGGATCCACAATATCTTCCCATCGAATTTTCCAAGTCATGGAAGCAAGTTCGGCCTCTAATTGAAAATGCCTATAAGAAAATTGATTTTTTTTTTTACAAAAAACTTTACACGCCCTATTTATTTTAAATGAAAAAAATTTTTATTCTTAAGTATAAAAACATAATTATATGAGTAATGCGTTCGAATTTGTAATGGTTATGCACTACTTTTTGAGATTCAATAAGATGACTTCATATTAAACAATTTTTTTATTACAAAATAATAATATAAACCCTGATAAAAAATACAGATGTTCTCTTATTATTTGTACTGAAAAATTATTTCAGTTTTATTAGAGAAATATTTTATTAATCAAAACAATAAATCTGTACCTAAATTTAAGTAAAATCATATACATTTGAAGTGTCATTAAATTAAAGTATAGTAACCAAAACAATAAATTTTCTCCTTCCTTTCTCAAGTTAGAAACTTGTGCTAAATTGAATAACATTTTAGCTTTTTCGAATGAAAATGATTGATCCTGCTCCAATTAAAAATATTTATAAATTTTCGTTTAATTCAATATTTTGGTGGCAAAATTAAGATAAATTGGTTTCATCGTATCTTGACATAAAGTATATGCATCAAAGTATACACATTATTTGAGCTTCATTAAAATTAAATATAGTAATTACAATAATCAATTCAGTTTTGCAGAAATATATATCTTATTATATTTTTGTAATCATCTTTTGAAAAAAAAAGTTTGCAAATTTTTCATAAAATTGTAATTTTGAATAAGGAAATTAAGCTCATATCATAAATTAAAGTTAGGATTAAAATAAGTCTTGGTTGCGCCACTTTCCTGGTTGCATGGTTGCACCACTTAAATATCAAAACATTTTAATCTTTAAATATTAATTTCATAAGGAGTGAATTAATAAATGAAAATATTTAACTTAAACGCACATTCATTTTTCTATTTTCAATTTTGTCCGTTTCTGCAATACTTTACCTGTTAATATATTTTTTTAGAAATCATATTGATATAGTTATTAATATTGTTTAAAATAAAGAACTTTCTGAAATAAATAAAAACAAAAGGAAAACAAAAATAAAATATTCTGCAATTGATATTCATATTTAATGCTTAAAGAAGGAAAAAATTAAAACTTTAAAAGACTATTAAACAAATAAGAGAGATCCGTAAAAGAAATTCCTTTATTAACTAAATCTTATATTTATTTTTATAAAAAAAAAAAAAAAAAAAAAAAAAAACATTAAAAAAAATGTTCAAAGTTCATTTTTTTGTGCATAAATGTACTTATGAATTGGCACAAAGTGCTTTTTTTTCTATTTCAAGAGAAATTTACTTGAAGTAAATATTAAAATCTAATTAACGGTTTGAAGGTTCAAAGCAGCTTGGAAGAGGAAAGAAAGTTACAAGTAAGTCATTAAAACTTGACGTCAAATTTAAGAATATTATTAGATATTTTTTCCACTGCAAAAAAAAAAGTTAGGAATTCTATATATTTTATAGCTAGGAATATATATATATTTTATAGCTATAGAATTTTATAGCTAGGAATTTTATAGTTAGGAATTTTATCATAAGTTAGGAATTTTATTTCTGATATTTGTTAATAAATACTGCAATAAAAATGTATACAAAATTATGAAAATAATATTAGCATAATTCATTTTTTAGTGCTTCCTTGTACATTATGTCTAAAGTTAACATGTTTCATGAAAAAATAAAAGCTTACCTGTATATGAAAAATGACATAATGATGAAGACAATGATTACCCCACTCAAAACAGATGTGACAATTACGTACTGAGGAAACAATTCTAAAAGTTTAAAAATAGCGTAAGCATTTAAAATGATACAATGATTATAATAAATATTACTCAAAAAAATTACTTCTGTCCCAATGTGCTATCCACTTTATGTAACTGTGTAGTTAATTCACGCACCACTAAAATGATTGTTTTTTAAACATTTTTTCTTCCGCCATTTTATCTATCTTTCTTCTGCCCTTGGCCTACGTATATTTTCTTCTAGCCTACATCTATTTATCATTGAATTTATATAGACAAGGTTGACCTCCAAGGAAAATACTCATCTCGAAAATTCCTATCGATTCCTATTCCTTTTAAATTACCAATTAAAGAAAAATAAATGGCTGACTGTATTCTGACTAAAAGCCAGTAAGTATTCTATATAAGTTTCAAGTATTAACAAAATTGGTTAAAAGTTGATACTGTTGACTTAATAATAATATAAAACATTATTCTGCTGCATGCCAGATCAATCTGATTGAATATATTTACACATGAGTACATTAATTTAGTGTTCAAGCTGAAGAAAGTTGGCACTGCTGATGTGGGCTATCTTGAAAACATTGTCTTACAACTTTTCATAGTCAGCAGTATTAATTTTTTAATTAACTTTAAAATTTTGTAAAAATAAAATTCTGATTTCCAATGTAGAAAGCAGCAAGCGAAGCATTTAGATCTTATTGAGTTTCCACATTTTGACTTTTCAAATAGTCAGTCATATTTTGAGTTACTCAGTAATAGTTGGAATAGTTTGTATATCCTTATTTAATAAGTAAATCACATTTCATGACACTCCAAAAACAAAAAGGTCGTGAATGGCTTAAAATGACCTTAAAAAAGTTTTTAGGTTAAATGACATTTAAAAGATATATTTCTTCTGACCTTTCTAAAAACACAAATAATATCTAGGTTCTTTACCATCTTGACATTTTGAGCCGTCAAAACCACATTCAGGCACATCTAATGGTGGAGAAATTCTGTTACCTGCCCATCGAATGTATTTTCTTGGAACATCCACAAATTCTTGGCTCACTCCGTAATAGTTTGCTACGACCTAAAATAAACTCTATTAATTATGATAGTTAATCCATCACTCTATCATTTTCTGGGAAATTATGTGATGCAAACAAAATTTATCTTTAAATTTTAAAGTATCTTTATTAAATTCTGTATTTATGTGGGTGTTTTTCATATGGTGACCACTTTTTGTGCAGTTAAATTAATCTCCAAATTTACAGCCACGGAATGGTACAGTATTCTCAATCGTTGTACATTTATTTAATTACCTCGATTAAATGATTTTACATTAAATATTACCGTAATAATTACGATACATCAGATATTTTGTTTCGTAAAATATTACGGTAAAAATGAATTTTGCGGTAAAAAGTACTGGCACACTTAGTACTGGTACGTTTTACAGTAATTTTATCTGAGATTTTGTACCGTTTAGTTAGGATGCTTGGAATTTGGCAGCTGATATATGATAAATTCTCTATCTCTTTACAATAGTTCGGAAGTAGTGCAGTTTAAATTACTTAAAAAGACATATCCTATCCAGTAATTGGAATCGATACGTCACTTCAGAATGAAACCACTGCAATTTAGGATCACATGAGAGACGATTTAAGTCTCTTAAAAGCGATTTAAACAAAGTGATTTTCCTAGACAAAAACAAAATTTAGCCAACAAAAAAACGTTTTACATTAAATATTACCGTAATAATTACGATACATGAGATATTTTGTTTCGTAAAATATTACAACAAAAATAAATTTTGCGGTAAAAAGTACTGGCACACTAAGTACTGGTACTTTTTACAGTAATTTTATCTGAGATTTTGTACCGTTTAGTTAGGATGCTTGGAATTTGGCAGTTGTTAAAATAAGATAAATTCTCTATCTCTTTACAACAGTTTGGAAGTAGTGTAGTTTAAATTACTTAAAAAAAAACCTAGTAATTGGAAGCGATACGTCACTTCAGAATGAAGCCACTGCAATTTAGGATTACACGAAAGACGATTTAAGTCTCTTAAAAGCGATTTAAACAAAGTGATTTTCCTATAAAACAAAATTTATCTGACAAAGTAACCTGGAGAAAACAATAGAAGTAGATAAAAGTTATATCATACATTTAATAACCTGTTAGCAACTTTAGTCTGGTTTTATTGAGTTTAAAAACTAAAGTAAAAACTTGTGGAACCAATGAACTTAAATGATAACGTTAGGCTCATTCAAACAACATATATATTGACAATAGATTTTCTTATGAAAGAAGCTCTCTTATTTATTTGTTAATGTGCCCGAACTCAATGTTTCTTTATAAATCAGAGACGGTATAGTTGTACGAAAGTATGATTTAAATAGCTCTACTCCGTTGAATTATTTTAACACACAGCACTCCTTTTGCTCCTCTATAAGCACAGGATATTGAAAAAATGTAGTGTTTACTTAAAAAAAAAGAAAACACAAAGAAGCTTTCAAGTTTAAATTTAATAGAATTAATTTTTAAATTCAAGAATTTTTTTTTCAGAATCCGCTTCTCTGGTTTTCTTAATTATTACAATCCATCAAAACTTAAAAAGTAAGTACTAAATAATCAATTAAAAAAATAAATAAGCTTTCAATTTTGTTTAATGAACAAACCGTTACTGTTATTTTGTCATTTTACAATAATTAAGAGTGTGACATTATTCTTTATATTTCAATTACATTTTTATTTTTATTTTTTAGTTAAATAATAATTTGTTAAATTTTTTTATATATTTTAAAACAGTGGTGATAATATAATAAGTTTTTTTTTTTTGATCGGGGATTTTAAATCACCTTATATTTATATAAAAAAATTACATTTATAACAGTATTAATAACCTTTCTCAATATTAAGAGTGCATGCTTATCTGAAGTGAAAAGTTAAATATATACAATTCTAAAAATTAAAGGTATTTCATAATTGCGAAAATTTAAAAAAAAAACAATAATTTTATTTATGTTAATGTCATTGATTTATTTGAGCTGATTGAGATTAGTAGATTAGAATATGATAATAAAATCACTTATTAATTATTTGCTCAAATTACCTCATATATTCCAGTGTCAGAATCCATATCAAGTAATGAATAATCTACAAAACGATCCCCCTTTTCATTTATGCTAACATTTCCAGTAATGCCTAAAACGAGAAATTAGATGTATTAGGTAATATTAGCTCAGCATTAACATTGATCTGAATAGTTTGCTAACTATTGACTGAGTAAATACATTACATGAAATGTCAAATATTCTGAAGTACTGGTGTTTTGTTATATAACAGAGTAAACAATGAATTTTGATTAACTTATCTGTCGTAAATATTTAGTAAACATATGATAAATTGCTCTGCATAAATACACAAATATGGAGTTAAAATTTAAATCACATGTTGAATGATGTTAAATTTATCAATAACTTTAACTACTACTTATTTTTTAATTTTATTTGATGTGAATTGCTTTATCCACTACATTCAAAATTTGAGTAGCTAGTTAGAATACCTGAATCAAACATATATTTTGGAAGATATCAGTTCATCGGAAATTTGCATCCATTTTGTGGGTAACTAATATTTAATTTATTCTCCCTCCGATTTCAAAATCAGTTTTACTTGCTTTTGCATAGACTCTACTATGCTATGCCGTATATAAATTTTACTCTGATATTTACCCATACCCATAGTATACTTATATAAACATAAAGCTCGATTTCGTTCTAAAAATCATTTTTTCGTGTCTCATCTTGCAGATAGCTGGTACATTCTGACCGGTAACTTTGACCCCGAGAATTTTTTAGCCTCTCAAAAATAGCCACTATGTTTTTGGAAACGTATTTAATCGTTTTTTTTAAACACTAGATGTGCCATTGGGGTAATTTTTATTATATATTTTTTTAACGTTTTTTGCGTTATTTTTGGAGATACTTGCGATCTTTAAAGTTCATAACTTTTGGCATATTCAAAAACTTTCTGAGTATACTGTATCAAAATTTTATACCTTTAAGTTGATTATTAAAATAGCTAAACATAGAAAAATCTAAAGCAGCCAAAAGGGGTAATTTTGACCCTCAAAAGATGAGGAAAAAAAAGAAAAGATGTAAAAGAATAAAAATAAAGCCCTTCTTTATTTTACAAATCTACAAATTTCGTGAATATGTTTTGTAGAACAAAAATTGGGGACAACCCTGTCAAAATGAAATGTCATGCAATAGTTTTCGTTGCATTTTTTGGAATTTTAGATTGCATGTCCGAAGTAGCTAGTTGAACTCTTTTTCAATAAATAACGAATTTGCTACTGTGCTTGAAACTACGTACATGCTGACTATTAATAGTTGCCTTTTGTTAAAATCCTGGATAATAAATAGTTTTTTCTTTTTTTTTGCAAACAGTCATTGCCATGTGAATCAAAATACAAATTTATCGTATGACGAACAAGCTGCATAACTTTTACTCTAAGTTCTGGTTTTTGACTGATATTAAACCCATGACAAATGTTTTGAATGTCTATTTGTGCAAGTTGAAAAATGACCAGCTGAATTACAATCTGGCAAAGACATAGTGTTACGATTATTGAAACCACATCTAAACTACTTGCACAGCGGGGCTTCTAACAATTTTATTTTCTGTTGTAAAACTTGCAGATGATTTTTTCTTGTGAAGCAAAAAAAATTATAGTGATAGGACGACTATTCAAGAGAAAATTTCCTTCTTTTTTATTGTAACTTCTTTGCCCAGACATCATCTTTTATACTGAAGAATAGAAACAATGCATTTGCTATTTAGTTACAACAGAAAATAATGTTATAATTTCAAATATTATTCGTGCGAATGTTTTCGCAGGCTACAGCACAGAGTAGAAGTTAAGTACTATTTAGTTAAGCACAATAGCAAGAAATCTGACGATGACTTACCTGAGTAGATGCTAAGGAAATATTCTACAGGATGCGAAACTTGTTGGTGTCTCACATAGTTTTATACAAATTTTATGACAAAGCTGCTGCTCTCAAAGCATGGATAGTTTTCAAAGAATCTTTTGTTACAACAATTACGCATTGCTAACTAATTATTGTGCTTGTTGAAGGGCGATGAATTATGGCTTTGCTCTTTGAAAGCCAAATTGTTAGAATTCTGACAGTAAAATAAAAGAAACATACCTTATAGTATCTTAAGGGGCAGAATAAAACTTCTGATAGCTTTTTGTTATCAGTTTTACGTCACGTATATATACTATATCACGTCTGCTCTAACATTTGACTAATTATGGAGCATAAAACAGCATTTTAAAACATGTTGTGTTGTGCTAATTGCATTATTCGTATTTGTATCTTTTGTCTATTTACTTATGGCTAACGCTCTTATGAATAAAATAGTCTGTAATGCAATAATTAGAGTATATTGTAATATTTTCTTTACAATCTTAATAATAAAATTGAGAAAGGAAATCTCAAACAATTTTTAATTATTGTATTTTCATTGTATATTATTGTTTATCAATTAAAAATCATTTACTTTGGAATTCAGTCAATTTCTTATGAGCGTCAAATTGACCCTCAGTGACGGTCTTAGGTAAGTCCAAAATTCGGTGGATCTTGTGTTAAATTATAGCAAACAAGCAAATTTATTTGGAAAATACCATCTTTTGGATGCTTTAACTTTAACCATCAGAATTTACGTCTACAATTTTCTCAAATGATAGCTGCCAATCAATAACGAGGGGTCATACATCAATCTATGAAAAACATTCCAAAATATTTAAATTTTTCAATTCAGTGGAAAACCTAAAAGTTTACCCTGACTTCAAAATGTTCTCAGTTTATTATGTTCTCTACTGTGTTGTCAGACTGTTGGACATCTTTCTTCATTTGGTTTAACAAACATCATTTTGTTAAAAACAAAACTTAAGATTTTATTGTTTTTTATTTTTACTTTTGAATAAATTTATTGTCAAGGATTATATTAAGAAGAATTGCAATTTCATGATAATGATACATAAAAGGAGAACCAAGCTAAAATTAATAAGAAATAGATTTCGCAATCCTATCATTCGCTTAAAATAACATCCAATTGCACCGTCGAAACTAGTATTCAATTTTATTTAAGTATATTTGTGATTCATTTCTCGCTTGTTTCATAGTTTATTTAAGCAGTGTTAATTTTCATAATAATACTGCATTAATGAGATGCTTATTTTCGGAAAGATTAGTTTGTTAATAATTGAGCCAACTGTGCTTTAGTGAACTAGTTATAAATATGAATGAGTTAATTAATATTTAAGTAATGTAATGTATTAGAAATGTAGTTCACTCATGTGTCATTTTTAATCTCATATTTGAATTCTTTTGAGAGGATATATTGTTAAGGGAGTTAAATAGTATGAGCCAGGAAGTTATCAAACAAATTAATAAGTTTACGCGAATTAGCTAATAGGCAGGTCATATGACAGTTAATTATTTTGAAAGCTATTGTCTACGTTTAATAATGAATTTGTAGAGAAATGAGTTGGTATGTAATAATTCAAAGACTGATTGTAAGTGTTGGTTCAGTAGTAAGCAAGTTTGTAATTTTTTTATTAGTTTAAGTTAGTCGATTATTCCTCAAATAATCGTATTGTGTTGTTTACTAGCAGTGAAATGCATTAGGTCAGTCACCAGAAACTTTTAATTTTGCACGTGCTTTGATAAGAGACACCTTTGTACTCGTTCTTAACTGCCTACGGAGTTCGATTTCTGCCTTCCTTCGTTCTGAACGGTCTGAGCCAATTTGAACTCCTCAAGTCACGTAGACGTGAGAAAGGTTTGAAAAAATTAGAGTGTAAGGCATTATAACCATGCTTAGAAGAACGCTTGCCTATATGAAGCAGGTCAAGACCTATGGTGGCAAATAGACGAGTTGCTGGTATTTGTCTTTATTAAATGAGTAAATAAAATAATTTAGACAATTTGCTAACAACTTTTCCACTTTGTAACAAGTCTTGATCCGCTACATCTTGACATGAGTTCTTAACCTCAGACAAAGTGTTCACCTCTTCTGCCTTCCTATATTTCAAATAACAGGTAAAAAAGGGGCTAGGAAGATAATAGATTAGAAAATTCTCCAGCTCATGCTATTTAAAGCATAAGAAAGCAGAAACCGTACTTGGTTTACATCCAAGAACTTGTTATGAAGTCATTCACAAGACTTGAGGCAAATGGAAAAGTTTCTTGCGAAGGGCTGTACTGCCATGCAATTGAACAATCAACGTAAGCAACAAAATATTTCAAAATTGAGATTTTTAAATATTTGGCATCTTTATATATTAAGCTAAATATATTGCAAAAAAATTTTTTTTTTAGTTTTTCGAATTTTGATTTTAGCATTCATAGCATTAGCAATAGAAGGAGAAAAGTTGTCAAACCACTTTTCTCTGAATCAATCGTGAAGCCGTTGTTTTTTCAATTTCACCGCAGTGTAATATAAGACAGACGGAAATAAGGCAAGAATACAAGAATAAAGATTGATGTTTTTAAGATTGTTAATAGGTTGCTCTCCTTCTGACAAAAACACATACTGGATAGCCCATGGGTTTCATGGGTTCATGAAATAGCTCACGGTCTTTTTCGGAGGAAAGAAGTTTTGCTTACCTTCGGTTTTAGAGAGAAAGTTATATAAAGATATACAGAACGAATAAGTTTATTTTCGTATCTTGATAAGATTATATCTTAGGTAGCAAATAGATTTTAAAACCGCAAAATGAAAACAGTGCATGTCCTTGATCTTAGTGTGAAAGTTACTCAAAATTTATAACCTTTATAACAAGACTTTTGGAGACGTTAAAAATAGATTAATTCGAAACTAAGAATATTTTTTTTTACAAATTGATTACGTAGAGCCAAATACTCCTGTGCATTAAATTATTAATAATTTAGCTTATAGCCTAAAATAGTGTCATTTGCAGCAAACAGGAAAGTCATTCAAAATTCTGTAATTTATAGACTATATAATGTTTGAGAAATATTCTGATTAATCTATCTTAAAATGTATGTGTCTTAAAAGTATGTACTTGACATGTTTTTTTTATTGTTATATTACATTAAAGTATTATGAACTTGTTTTTGACTGTAAAATGTAAATTAAGACTATGAATTTATTCAAAAATGTTTCCGAACAAAAACTTGATATGCATATTCATTATTTGATGCTATGTTTAGAATATAAAATAGATTTTTGAGAAACAAAGTGCTACTAAAATTTTGTTTTTCAAGAATACACAGTTGCTTTCTAAGTTTGGTATTTCTTATTCTATAGGGAAAAAAATCGACTTTGTATTCTTCAACATTGGCACGTTTTACAGTATCGCAAAATCTCTTTAAAATATTTGAAGTATAATTTATTATCCAAAAAAAAGAAGATAAACTTTTTTATGGTTCTAGTGGATGGTTTTACTTTTTAAACTTTTCTCTTCTTCTTTCATGCTTGTGTGCGCGAAAGCTCAAATGCTAAAAAAATAAGGTTTGAATAAGTGGGAAAGTGGTCGAACACTTTAAAACTCTAAAAAAGAAGAGAAAAGAATAGAAAATCATAAAATAGGAAAATAAAAAAAAATATTCAAATTTATACCAAAGAAGTTTTAAGTTTGAGGATACTCGCTGAACTATCACTTAAGAAATGCTCGATTTTAGGGAATTATTATTTAAGACAAATTTCTTTATGCATATTTTTAATCACTACTTTGGTTCTTTTAATGCTTTTAATGCTTCTCCCAAATATCTGAAAAAACTTTTAATAAGTTTTTTTTAACTTAATCTAACACAATGCAATTTAAGATTGGATATTTTTATTTTTGGCTAGTTGTTACATTTATCTGAAATTTATGAAAAATCAATATGACAACAAAACTATGACTTGATACTAAGGATTCTGAAAACTCATAACTGTAAAATTCGATACTTTTAAAATAAATTAAAAAATATAAATTAATTGAATATTTCTTTTAAAATTAATGATATTTGAAAACGATATTTGAATTGTTTAAGATTTAAGAAGTTTAAAAGTTATTCATTCAGAATATAAAATTGATTTTAAACTTTTGAGACTGAATGTGTACTATAATAAGTAAACTTTCTCAAGTTATTCCTGTTATTAATTTTTAAAATTTATATAAAAAGTAAATAGCATTTTGTAGTTTTTCTCTGATTGCATGACTACAATTTTTATGAAACATACAATAGTTTAAGTGCTAGTGTGTTTTGCGAACATTTTTTAAAGGTTCTGAAAAGAGCAATTAATTAATTGAGAAAGTACAACTCGATTTGAGGGAAAATTTATTTTTTCTTTGCGTGTGGTTAATATTATAAAATATTTTTTGAACTATTTTAACTTTGAGTGTTTAGTAATATTTTTTCCTCATTTAGTGAATTTAACGAGGATAAAAAAGTTTTTTTTTTTTTGCATTTAATTATTATTTTATAGCTCATGGAAATGCATTTTAAGCTGATTTTTCGTTCTTGGACACTTTGGTTTTTCTTATAATGTTTTTCATCTTTTTGTTCTCTCTCAACTACTGTGTTTTTCTAATTTAGTTTTCTCACCTTTATTTTCCCATTTTTGTTGGTAACTTTACGTCTTTATTTCAAATCACTTTTGTTTCCTCGCATTCACGTCTCGCTAGTCTTGAAAATGGGCGCTTATTTTTGAAGCTAAGATGTCTTAATCAGGTAATATTCTGTTCTATTTGCAAAAGAAATGAATAATCATACATAATTTGCAGAATTTTCGCTAAACATTAAAGGCAATAAAACACTCAGTTTTCGTACGTTTTTGAGATATTAACTTCGTCAAGATAAGTCAATTTAAAAAAAATATTCACTTTTCCCATTTCAAATGTTATTTTTTAAATACTTAAATATAGTATTTCTTTAGGGGTATTTTTCATGTGATAATATAGAGATATAGTAACCAATAAGGCAGAATAATTACATAGAGGATGAGACCAGAGTTTAAATCAAAGAAAGATTGACTTACTTGCTTACTTATTCAAATATGGTATGGGGTAGAAGGAATTTGCCGAAAACTTGTATTTTTATTGTTTATAAAAAAATATATTTTGCATCAAATTTATATTTACATTTAATTTATAATTAATCTTTGGATTAATGAATTTTATTATTAAGAAAATTAGTTATTTGAAGTTTTTGATTTGCTTAAAAATTCTCGATGAATGGTGAAGTACAAAAGAAGCGAACTAACTTTAAAGGGGAAAATATTTGATCGATCATATTTTTCAAATTGCAGTTACCCCTTATTTTGAGGTTACAGAATCCTTATTCAAAAAGAAAGGTATGTGTTACATACATTGTAACACTAATTTTCAAAGGTACAACTTGATCTGCTATTTTTTACATCACTGATAAGCCTTTGAACACTTTTTGCACTCCATGATCTACTGCCAATTTCAATTCATTTACTACATTGTAATAGTATGTTTATTCAGATGAAGTTTTGAGTCTGATTTAATAATTTGAAATATAATCTGTAGAAAAAATTAGAATCGATCAAAATCAATCGATTTCAATCGATCAAAAATTATAAAGGTGTTCTCTTTATTTCATTTTTAACTTTCTAGATGTATAATAAACAGTGAAAAGAATAGAAAAATTATAACTGATATTGTGATAGAATAAAGATAAATCTATCTCAAAACGAGTGTCCCTCTGCAGAGGATCAAAATTGTGATGTCATATTTCCGGATCCTCCTCAGGGATGTTTTCCAGAACGTCACCAATAGCCCATAGTGCATCTCATCTCTAGTGTGACTTAAATAAAGTACCTACATGCCCAAAATGAGTGAAATAGGTCGTAAAATCGAAGGGGAGGCATGTTGATTCATTAAGATCAAAATATGTCTAAGTTTCCGATGAACTATTTTCTAAAATATTTGCATGATTCTATTTGATTTTGATAGCTTGCAACGTATATTTTCTTATAGATTTTTAATTTTTGATTTAAAAGTTATTTAATTCTTTCCATTCATAGTGATCTAAATGGCTTTGAAAAGCAATTTTATCCTCCATAAAAAATGGCTCCACTGTAAAAATTCCGGTACTAAATACAACGCAGAAAAATTTGCTTTAAAAATTATCACCAGAAGCAACTGTCTAAACGTTTAAAATGGTATGCAATTCCTTTATACTGATGTCAACTTGACCATATCAGAGCTTCATCAGAAAACAAATGAACTTACCTTCAAATGTTCTATTCCACATTTTTTGAGTTACAATTGTTCCGTTTTTTAAGCTATATCCTTCGCTTAAGGTTTCATTCAAAGCAAGGGAGTAAAGTATGACAGCATCGTGAAAAGCAGTTACATATATGTTAACCTAAAATAATTCAGATTATTATCTTGTAAAAGACTGAAGTTTAAATAATACTACAGCACACTTTAAATAATACTACATAAATATTAAAAACGAATTCAATAAGCTAAACTGTCTACATAATATTGTGTACCGAATTACAATTATTCTTGATCGGAATTTCAAATAAATGATTTGTACACTTTAATTTCTACAGTCAAATTAAAACATCTCTCCACTTACACAAATAAAATTTTTGCTGTTTAAATCTTTGATATCAAATTTGGTTTCCTTTTAATTTAAATTTGGTACTGATTCTTATTTTTACTATCAGGTACTCAATTATTATGCTAAAGTCTCAGATGTTAAGGAAAAAAACAACCAATCTATTTGAATTAGCTAGAAGAGAGCATGATGAATTGCGAAAAAGAAATATCTTCTTTTTTTGCATATGAATTTTCTAAGATATAAACTGTACATCAACGTTCTTTTTTCTTGCCATGGAAGGACATTTTTGAGCTAAAACATCCAAAGATTTGCTGGATGTAATGACGCATCATGACATGCATTTCATTCACTCCAATTTTCTTTTTTATATATAGCGAAATAAGCAAAAAGTGAAATTAAAATTACTCCTAACTAAAATATTGACACCATATTTTCCAAATTTCAACTCCTTGTAATATTGAAATTGAAAATTAGTTAGTCATCATGTGTCCTTACTGTAGCCACTAGGTAAACCTTCCTAACTCCCCTTGTGCTTGGGTGCTTAACTATGATAGAGCATATCCTACTACGAAACCGGTAATCCTAAGTTCAAATCGTGCCGGCAGAAAATGAATATTTCTCTCGCACATTTCTCCCTCCACACCACGATTGAGATTACCCCTTTTTTCTCAAAAATTATAAATGCAGTTTCAATTTTGAATACACGGGGTTTTCAAATACGGTTATTATTTATTTTGGATCCATTTTGAGAAGCTCTTTTTTTTTACAGTGATATTACAATTTTGAGAAAATTAAATGATGGTACTCATATGCTGAAGGTTCGGTTCCACTAAGTGGATGCGAATACTTCATTTAATTGTTATTTAGATTATGATGCTGAAGTTTCCGTTGAGAAATAAGTCAAAATTTTTCCAACAGATGGCTCTGTAATGAAGTAAAGAGGAAGACAACGAATCACAAATCAAAGAATAACCAAATATTTTATTTATTCGAGCATCCGCTTGCTCTATGCGCATACCTTGTTCATCAAGAAAGAGGATGAAAGCGTAGCACCACATAATCACTGGCCACGAGCAACATATAATAGGAATGAAAAACAGTGCTTATTTTCATGTCAATTTCAGTGACACGTTCTTGATAAACGTGATCGTTATGAAAACTCAGCAAGTCAATTTACAAATTATTAATAGTTGATAGGGTCACAGAATAAAAAGCCTCGAGGATTAAGATCTGATGATCATGCTGGGTAGGTAATTGTTCAGCTATTCTTTGATTTTTGAGCTGTTACTTTTCTTTTTATTTCGTTACAACACCAAATGTTTTCGAAATTTTGAAATATCTTTTTTTAAAACCAAAATCTTTAATTCATCATACAAACAGCGTATATTTTCGGTTTTATTAAGATTCTTTCAATACAACTGAAACAACGCGTCCTTGAGTACCACCATTGCTTTGTGTGCTAGTGTATAAAAGAAACGATTACATTTAAATTTTAAGGATTTAGTCCATCTATTTAGAACATTCACTTGATATACATTTAAAGACTTTACCTCTTCCTTTCCATAAGGTTTTCCAAATTTCTTTAATGCAAGATGTTTCACTCCTTTTGAAAATTCGGCGTACTCTGCTGTTTCTGGTATTCTCGCTGTCACTGTAATCAGAGCTTCATAAGCTGCACGGGCCTTGTTGTTTTTTTCTTTCGTATCGAATTCACGATACCAGGGTCTTCTACTTTCGTTTTTACTAGGATGAAAAACAAACTATATAGTGACTAATAACATACATTTCGAACAAAGAGTTGCGTTTCCCTGAAGTTTAAATATAATAACGGTTTCTGTGTGTGATATTCTCAAATTACGTACTTTTTAAAAATGATCGTCTACGTGAAAAACCGATTAAAATAGATCGTAAAAAAATAGTACTGCATGATGCATTTTCAAATATATTCTGCTTTGGAAGTTATTATTCATTTCAATCAAGTATTAAAATTAGTAAAAAAGTCTGTCAGTAGATGATGATGCTGATTGGTAAAGCTATAGACCTTACTTCGTGTCAGACTATTAAAACAGAAAATATTTGCACGGGCGTATACTAATTAATTAATAATTGCGCGATTTTATAGCTGTGCACAGTAGCTTATTTTGAAAACATTGTTACATCGCTTTTCATAATTAGAAGCAATAGAAGTCTATTGCTAACGAATTATTGATAATTTGTATTGATGGAATCGTTATATCCTATCATTTCTTAGTTTCACTAATGAAGTAATTTCAACTAAGGAGGGAAACGAGACCCTATTTGCAATCTAAGAGATTTTGTAAAATAAAAAGTAATGTATATTTTATGAGCGTGAATTATTAATCGTACTTTATTTAATATTGTTATAGAAAAGGTTTTATTTTTACCACTTTATATTTATTCTAAATTTCTACCGAATATTTAAATACCAAATATTGCAAAACTATTTATTAAATATTTAAACTGTAAAATTCAATTTTGTGTTAAAATCTCTTGGCAATTTCATGATATCATGTCTACCATTTAATTAAATCAGTTCTATCCCGATAAATATAATTCAATATGATACTCTGTCAGAATTTGAGTAGTATGTGCATATCTTAAAATTAAGTTTTCCGTTCTTTACACACTCTAGTAAATTTTTCCAACTTTAAAATGCATTCACACAGTGTACAAATAAAAAGAAAGAAAAACCGATACCATCCTGAAAGATTTTTAATCTAATAATTGTATCTCCACGTTTTAGGACTCAATCTTAATGGTTCGAGAGATTGACTTTAAATAAGCTAATTATTTAGGGCAAACCCCCTAAAATTATTTTAAATTATGAAATCAGGCACGAAAACGTACTTTCTCCGAATAAGCATACTTTTTTTTCGACGAATTCAGATTTTTGACCCACAAAATATAGGAGGTAGCCGAAAACTGAGAAAGTCCCAAAAGTTTGGTCAGGAAAGCGCCCCAAAGTTTAGACCCATTACTGTTAATTTTACTTTTTGCGTATTTAGCTATATCTCGAGAAATTTTTAAGCAAATTGAAATTTCTTTTCACACAGTTATAAAATTCATTTATCCAAAAATAATTCAGCGTGAAAAATAACTTTTATTGAATATTTGTTACTTTTTGTTATTTTATTTAAGAATGGCCAAAATAAAAGATTAAATTCTAAGGTTTGCAACTTTTGCCTCGTTTCAAAGAAAGAAACTTTATTTGGCAAAATACAAAATTTGGGCGAAATTGATCGAATAGTTCCCGAGAAATAGAATTTCATTAAAGACAGATACTTAAAATGTGATTTCTCAGTTACGATTTCCCCGATTCGGCTGAAATTTTGTATTTTGCCATAGAAAATTACGTTTCTGAAAATGATGTAAAAAACGTATACCTTGCAATTCAAAATTTTTCGACCATTCTTAAATACATTAATAAAGCTAATTTAAAACTTACTGAAAGTTACTTTTGGATAAACGAATTTAATAATTATTTGCAAAAATTTTTCAATTCGCTGAAAAATTTCTCGAGATATAGCAAAATACGCAAAAGGTGAAATTAAGATTCAGGTTTCCGATTTTTGGAACACTCTCCTGACCAAACTATTGGAACCATATTTGCCAGATCGTGGCTAACTCCTAACACGTTCTGACCTCTATTTTGGGGGTCGGAAATCCGAATCCGTCGGGAAAAAAAGATATGCTTATTCAGAGAAAGTACGTTTTTGTGCCTGATTTCGTTTCTTAAAACTTAGCTTGCACGTATTTATTAGCATATTTGAGGTCACCCTATCGAGCCATTAAGATTGAGTCCTGAAACGTAAGGATCCGATCATTAAATAAAAAGTTATACAGGGTGGTCCTTTTTTCTCTTTTTTTGGCGCACAGTGCGTTAAATCAAAATACCGAGAATACTTACTAAAACCTTAATAAACTGCTAAACTGAACCATTTTTCTGATTAATTTCGAGCATAATATCATATAATCAACAGTTTAAGAAAGATAAAATGTGGAACTTGTCAAGATATTACAGTTGCAGTAAAGTTTTTTTTTTCCCGAATGGCAGGCACTGAACTTTATTCGTTTCGCCTTAGAAGATGCCAGAGTTGTTACTCATTTCGCGTTACCCAGTGGGTTCCTGTGAACCAAAGTCACGGAGACGAGTAACATTGCCCACGCCACACTGCACAAACCCGTTCATAGGGGGGGGGGCACATTCACTTATCACACACAACAGTGGACAACACAAGAGAGAGAAACATCCATGACCAGAACGGGATTCGAACCTGCGGCCATTGGCTTCACAGTTGCAGTGAAGTAAAACATAGGTAAGGGTTGAATCAATATTTCTATCAGTGTTTAGTTCCAAATATCAAAATGTTAGGAAAATGTTTGAACAGTGGCTTGATGTGTTATGCAAACCTTTAATTACAAGTTCAATAATAATGCTGTAATTAAGTTTTCTTGAAAAAATAAAGTATTGAAGTAAATAAAGGAAAATTCAATAATACAACTATAGTGTTACGTACAGCTCTTGTTTTCTCACAATAACTTTCATCTAATCTCTTCCTTTTATTCAAATGCAATTTATAAAGGTCTTAACGACTTGAAAACTTCATAACACAAAAATTTCTAAAGTAATCTTAAACGAAAAATTCTGCCACGGCAACTTAAAAAAAGGAAAAAAAAACATTTTACGAATGTTACTTCGTTAATAGGAAAGGTTAAAAATGAAACAGGACTTTTCAATCGATGAACTTTGTGTCTTTTTCGATAATCTTATCAAACAAACTCATTTCTTTGTTTCACTTCAGAAAGGAAAAACAAATTCATTCTATTATTCTTTCGATACATATTGTTATGGAAAGTAATTACCTCAAGACAGCTTTGAGATTTTGCTCAAAAGGGAATTGTATTGAAAAATTATGCAGGATCCCTCTCTATAAGTAGTTTTACTTATTTTTTTTCTTCATTTATTTTTTTATTTTTTGACACGTAGCAGATGGTGGCTTATGTAAAATTATTGAACACAATATTTTGTCTCCCAATAAAGGTCAATTAATAAAATAAGTCCATTGATCCATTGATAATGCCTTTAATAATCAAAATCAACCTTATTACACTAGACAAACACAGAATTTTTAAAACGTAGTATAGGATGTTTATGCAAGCTGAAAAAAATAGGCACTCTCTAAAAATAGAACCCCTATTTTTCTCTGAGAGGGGCTTTTCTTTTTGATGTATTGAAAAAAAATAGATAATTTTGCGCTATCTTATTTCATATGCTTGAAGAACTTTTTCAACTGCATTAATATTTTGATAAGAAATTGAATTTTGTATATTTTGAATTTTTATTGTACAGAAATGTTATTTTACTCGATGACATTAAAAATTTAAAAGTAAATTAGTTAAATAATACAAGTTATTGTGTGTTTAAGTGAGTTTTCATAAACTTTAATTTACAATTCATATTCTTGTGATGTTTCGAAAAGTAAACAGAAAAGATAAATAATTAATATCTCAAAAAAGGAATGGGCATTAAACACTAAATTCAAACCATTCCAAAATGCTAAAATGTAGAATATAGAAAAGCAAACGATGTACGATAGTACAAGGAAAGTCATTATTTCTTTTCGCAATGGCAACAAATAATTTAAAAGTCAAGTGAATGAGCTGTCATATGCATGAAAGCGTAAACGTACATATTTACAAACATCTGAATGAAAATTCTTTTCTCGCTAGGAAGACGAAAAGCTAAAGAAATAATTGAATTATAAGAAGGGAGCAATTCAAAGGTTAAAAGAGAATAGTTCATACCAACATATAACATATATATATA
>NC_092204.1:34553251-34607452 GCF_043381705.1 Parasteatoda tepidariorum
TGTGGGGGGGGGGACACGCTATTTTTACATGAATTTTCTTCTTTTTTACACCCTAAAAAAGCGAGAAAAAATCGTGAACATGAAATTTTTTCCTTGTGACATACTTTAAATGACAAAATACCAATTTTAAATTTTCCCGATTTTTTCAATTTACGAACTTTGATTAAGTTTTTTTATTTTTGTTTTTTATCCTAAAATATAATCTTATAGTATGAAATCTCTGTAAATACATTTTAGAGAGACATTATAATAATATTATATTTATGTAAAAATCGTTTTATTTGAATAAATGGCTCAGATTTATCTTAGCCATTTATTATATATTTTAGTATAGAAAACAATTTTAGTATTAAAAATACTATATTTTAGTGTAAGAAACAAAATTAAAAAAATTTAATTAAAGTTCGTAAATTGAAAAAATCGGGAAAAATTTAAAATTGGTATTTTGTCATTTAAAGTATGTCACAAAGAAAAAATTTCATGTTCACGATTTTTTCCTGTTTTCTTAGGATGTTAAAAAAAGAAAATTCATGTAGAAATAGCATGTCCCCCCCCCCTCCAAATTTTTTTTGGCCGCCTAATTGGCGTTTATTTATAGAATTGCTCATATATTTTATGCGCATGTATAAGCTTTATCGTTGAAAAATTTAAATGTGGTTTTGAAATATTTTTAGTTTGTCGCTACTTGTATAATTTAAATGATCGTTAATTATATATTTCTAAAAGAAATAAAAATTAGCTATCAGCATGTTAAAATTAATATTTTTTAAAAAAATATTATTAAAATAAAATATGATTATTTAAATAAAATAATTGATTTTCTTCTCTGTAAAAGTGAAATCTTATTTTCCCTAAAAGAACATATTAAATCAGTAACACCGGTGCTTTGCATACACTTATCTAATAGCTCTTTTGAAAAGTACTATAGCGGCTACCATTTTTGTAATGAACCTGGTAACCAGTGGCTAGAACTCAGCCACAGTGTCAAGTTTAGAAGAGATAAATATGTATGATAATGAGGTTGAGTTTTGCACTATTTTAAATTAAATGTAAAAATTGTAAAATTTTATGTTATACCAACTCCAAAATTTTTAATAGTTTTCATCTGGAAGATAATTTATTAACGATTATTAGTGAAACCTCCAGGAAAGACCACCTCTCTGTAGCGACCACCTCTATTTACGACCACTTTTGGGAGGCACAGAATTACTTCCATAGGCATTCTGTTGAGGAAAACCTTTAGGAAAGACCACTAAAGCCTCACCCAGTGACGGGGCAAACAACTGCACCAAATGAGAGAAATGTCAAATAAAGAAGCACGAGAAAACTATCAAAACAATGAATTTAATCAGCAAGTGAATATATTAAAATGTGTTCAAAATATTTGTGTTCGATTCTTGTTTAGCGAGATCTTTTTGACGATACTACCTCATGTTGCAGTCAGAGTGCATTAAAGACAATGCTATGATTGATTTACTTTTAGAGTTGAAAGTTAAATTAGGAAGAAAAAAAAGTTATTTTAGAAAAAAAACAAGCATCACAAACAAACCTCTTCTCTTCTTTTATACCAATTTTTATGATGTAAAAACAAATGCAAACTCAACAAAAAATAATTGTTTATTAATTTAAAATATCTTCATTATTCATAATTGGTAAATTTGCTTTTACACATAATTATATCAGTTAGGATCATTTTTATAGACTCTAAATTTTATTCATAGATCTGTCTTTTCATGACGCCAACAGAAGTGGCATTTTCTCCGCAAGAAAATGACATGGGTTAAATTTAAATTCATTTGAGAAAAATCATGTTCCTTTGATAACAATTTTGAAGTCAATAGAGGTAACTTCTAAGAACAACCAGCCTCCATCAACAGCCATTTCACTGTGGAACGGAGAGTGGTCACTCCCGAGAGGTTTCGCTGTATATTAAAAACATTCATTATTAAACTTTTATGTCTAATAAAATACTCCTAAAGGTATAAATCAAAATAGAAATGAATAATTCAACACATTTAATCAGAGAAAGTCTCAACTCCTTTGAACGAAGCAAGCATTGTTCATTTAAACACCGCTGTTTAGCGTTGAAAGAATAAAATAAGGCACAGCTACAGACATGTTGAAGTTAGGGGAAGTATTTATTTGCGAATATGTTTTCTTCTTTTCCCAGACATCTCTCAGCCATTTAATTACTTAAGTCCCTTGTGGGTGGGTAATCTCATTCATTATTCCAGCTACTCTCTAATTACTTTGTATTAGAGGCCGAGGGACGAATGCTCTAAGCAACATAGCCCGGTATAAATTGTTTTCAGGATCGTCCTTGATCGGTACACGTGGGATGGTAGTTGTGACACTACTGTGTTGTTCGTTACCTTCTTAAAGTTTTAACGGGAGGAATTTAATTATGACATGTCAAAAGTTTCTGGAAGTAAATTAATATTCTTATATTGAAGGAAGGTTAATAAAATTTTGCAAAATTGATGAAATGTGGTGGTGTGCGTGGGAGAAACTAAAAGTGCTCCAGTCTTGTTGCAATCATCAGCATTATAAATCTCTTTGAAAATATTCCATGCCGTTAATTTCATTAATTAGATTACTGTTGCTTGCTTTTTAAGCTACAATTTTATGCGGAAATATTAACAATTATTAACTCCTTAACGCAAGGTGTTTCTTAGGCACTCTCTTTGAAAAAATCGAAATTGTTTTATTATACACACATANTATATATATATATATTAAAACTAATATCTTTATTTTCGCCCTCGCTAAATTGGTTTTAAATTCCTTTTTGCTTGTTTATTAATATTTTTATACTGATAACTTTGAGCCTTTCATCATCATATCTAACGCAAACACAAAAAATGAAATTTTCTGAACGTAGCGATTTTCCATAAAAGATGAACAAGGATAAAGCAACAAAGTTATTGATATCAAAGAGGAGGTTTTAAAATGATAATTACTTGGTCATGAAGCTCAAAAGAAATATCAATTGCTGGATGTACAACACTTTGATCTGGTACTCTCGTCGCATCAAGAGAAAACGAAAGGATTACAAACAAGGTGGTTTAATTAGTATAGAAAAGCAACAATTGGGAATTTGAAAAGCGATTGCAGCTATTCAAAATTGTTTCCAAAACGTTTTAAGAAGATCTCCATCCAGCAAAACAAAGGAGTTCCACATTTTTTCATACAGTTTGTCCACAATTGATTTACAAATTACTTTTTGAGAGCATTTTAAGAACTCTAAATTGGAAAATTTTAATTAAAATCTCGTAAAAAATTCTACGACAACCAAATGCAAGTTCTTGTTTTTCATATCATGCTTTTTTTTTAAATATTTAATGGCTAAATGGTAAATATTTTACTACTTATGTCTAATTGTTTTCATTATCTGTATGCTCATTGTCAGAGCTAAATTATAAAATATGTGCATATCGAAAAGTTCGCAGTAAGTCACAGTCGTGACAAGTGTATAAGTCACATTTTTTATGCCGTTGAAAAAAGATGGAAGTTTTTATTGCTTGTCACTTTTTGAACAAAAATGAATAACTCCGATAAGCCACTGAAAATTAATTTTCCTTGTCACTGTCTTTAGATTCGGATTAATAATTGCATAAAACATATGGAAAACATTTTTTTAAAATTCGAGTACCATTTATTTAACTCAAAAGTACTCTAAGCAAAAGAAAGAAGAAAAAGTTAGAAGTTCTTATTGCCTGCCACTCCTTGTAACAGGAAGACAAAAATAATAAATAAAATAATATAAAATATAATAAAATAAATCAAACAAATAAGCTGTCTCCGATAAGTCACTGAAAATAAGTTTGCCTTAATATTTGTCAGTGTCTTCAGATTTGGATAAATAGTTACATAAAAGATCTGAAAAATAAATTTTTTTATTTGAGTACTTATTAATTTTACTCAAAAAGTACTGCTCGAAGAAGATCTCCTTTCTTTGTCAAGAATTGATTCCTTAGTTAAATAAAAAAAATATATTGATGCTCATTGGAAAACTGGAATAAATTTTGTTTTTTAAAGAATCAACAACGGGAACTTAAAATGACTGCAAAGCAATAATTGGAGTTATTTATTGCATGAAATGTTCTTCTGTCGCCACAAAGCAAACATGAAAACATAACACTTGAAGTATCTGCACTAGATCACGACTTTTTAGAAATTTCACACTGTGAAAGAAATTCTGATAAAATTTGCGTACTGTATGCTAATAATGTTCTGGTAAAAAACCAACAACATAATTTTGGTTAATGAAACCAAAATTTACAGTATTTAAAATATTAATTTGTTAATTTCCCGTTCATATGGGAACGGTTTACCATAAATTCTTGTATTCAAAATTAAAACTCTTGGTCACATGCATTTAGTAAAATATACATAAATGAAAAATAAATTTAACCGAACAAATCATTTTTATACCATGCTAAAAGGTATCATGATAAAATTATCAAATATGCAGCAGTTACCAATTTTTATCTTATAGTATAAAACAGTATTTTGTTGTTAATTTTAACAAAAATATTACCCAAGTGCTTCGGTAGAAACTAGCAAGCATTTTGGTGTTCATATGGAACCGTAAACACGGTAAATTTTACCATATTTCTGTAGTTGTGACCATACTTCTTATCCAATGCATGTATCAGAATATAATTTATTCATATATCACACAATTCAATGCTCTTTAGTGCAATTATGAATTATTCATTTCCTTAATATGAAACCTACAAATCATTAAATAATATTTCTATACCCTGTATTATTTAGCATTCAAAGAATAAATGACAACTAAATTATACAAGTAGCGTGTTTTCAGTAAGGAAAGCTGCTCATTAGTGACTATGTTTTGTTCTTTCTGTGGCATCTCAAAGCCATTTAAATTACTGCTTTCCTTTGTGTGTATGAAACTTTACGCCATATTTCAGCACGCACTCTGCAATTAAATTATTGGGAAACAAACATAATCTCCTATGACTCTGAAATAATGCATTTTAAATTTCGCTATGTGTCTTCTGCGATTTCGCTTGTGCAATTCACCTATGAAGAAAGTTTTTGACATTGCCGTAGTTTGCTTCAGCATTTGTTGCAGAAAACTAATTAATTATGACTTGTCATAAGTTTGTGGATAGAAATGGAAAGACACTTAAATTGAAGGAAAGTTATCTATGGTTCATACATTAATTTCAAGCTGTTTTGCAATTTTTAAATGTTAAATATTGACAAACACTATGAAGAAAAAACCTGAAGATAATTATAAATTAATTTAATATATTTTGAATAGAAAAATCTGAATATTTAATTGACCCATTTGTATTAGATCAATTTTACTGAGTTGTGCTTGTATTTTTTTAAAATTTTTTGCGATTACGTTTGTGCAATTCAAATATGAAGAAAATTTCTGACATAGCTATAATTTGCATCGGCATTTATTGCAGAGAATTTATTAATTATGACTCTTCAAAAGTTTGTGAATAGGAAAGGTAAGACAGTTATATTGAAAGAAAGCTATAATCAATATCTACAAACAGTATGAAGAAAAAATATGAAGATAATTATAAATTAATTTAAATAAATTTTGAATAGAAAAATCTGAATATTTAATTGACATATTTCTATTAGCTTAATTTTACAGTATTGCTTTTTTTTTTAATTTTCTGCGATTAGGCTTGTGCATTTCTCTTATAAAGAAAGTGAGATTGCAGTGGTTTGCCATGGTATTTGTTGCAGAGAATTAATAAATTATGACTTGTCAAAAATTTGTGAATAGGAATGAAACGATACTTATATTGAAGGAAAGCTAAATATCTTTGATATATTAATTTAAAGTTGCTTGCGAATTATAAGCGTTCAATAGTTGCTAACACTATTAAGAAAAAGCATAATGATAATTATTAATAATTACTAAATTGAAATAAATTTTGAATAGGAAAGTCTGAATATTTAATTGATCTATTTGCATTAGATTATTTTTACAGAAGCTGAATGATTTTATTTCCAAAGTATTTTCTATGAGGGCCACTAATAATATATGTTCATCTGAATCCTTCTAATAAATACAGTAAAAAATTACCCACAATGTGGGTTATAAAATATTATTTATGCAAGAAGAAAAATGCTATCGAAATCTGTCATATAATTAAAAAAGCTGACAGGACTAAAAAAAACGAAACAGTTAAATACATACTGTACTGTACTTTGGTATATACTGCTAGACGTTTCAAAAATCCTTTTTCCACCCTTTATACTCCTCTACGGTTATTGGACTATTTTTATGTTTTTTTTTCCGGTTTTGTTTAAAGTTATACGACGGATTTTAAAAGTGTTTTTGTTGATTTATGTCTAGAATGTTGCTTTGTGACCATTAATGAGTGTAGATTTAGAATTCATTATTGACAAAAATTTTAAATATTTATATATTAAGTAGGGGTGTTAAAGAAAACCCTTTTCATGAGGTACTTAAAAGTGAAATTGAAAGAGCGAGGAAAAAAAATCATTTCTAAAAGATTTTATATGTTTTTGGTTACTGTAAAAAATTGAAAGAAAATGATGATAGTGATATAAATTGGATAGAAATAATTTTTTAGGGAAGGAGACTGGTTCGTAATGTAAAAAGTAAACAGGAAGGATTTAGAATTTCTAAATTATGCAAATATAATCGTAAAATGCATACTTGGCTTACAAGTAACTTTGACAAAATATAATTATACATAAGTGCGATCGTCTAAATAAGCAGAGATAAATTAAAGGTGAAAAAAGGAGAAAAATTTATTTATGTCACCATTACCTGGTAAAAAGCTCAACACTGAAGAAAGCATATTCTCCACTATTTACCATTCCAAGTTCATCTGCAGTAAATAAAATTGTCCGAATTGAATCTGGCGATGCACACATCACAATTACTGAAAAAAAATAATAATTGTAGTTATGCATTAATCTCTAAACATTAAACATAAATTTTATACATTTTCTATTTCTAAACAATAATCATCGTAGATTTTGTGTGCTAAAATGTATGAAATGAGAGCATTTATACGTTAAAAAATGCAAGTTGCATTTTAAATATTTTCTTTCAGTATTTCAACATTTATACCAAGAAAAAAATAAGGTCGAAATTACCAGGATATGGTAAAAATTACTGTGTTTCTAGCTCTATGGGAATGCCAAAGAGCACAGCAGTTTTTACCGAAATGGTTTGTTATTTGAATAATTTACAATAAAATATGGTTTATACTATAAGATAAAATTTGGTAAATGGGGTAAAATTTAGTAATTTTATCTTGATACATTCGAGCATGGTATAAAGACCATTTATTCGGTTAAATTTGCCTTTAATCTTTGTATTTTATGCTAAATGTCTGGTAATAAGAGCTTTAATTTTGAGAAGCGAGATATTTTGGTAAGTCATCGCCATGTGAACTGGAAAAAATGCTAAACAAATGTCTTAAATACCTTAAATTTTTATTTTTATTACCTGAATTATGTTTTTCTTTCTTTCTTTTTTCAGAAATGTCATTGCCATACAGAAAATACTCAGTGAAGAAAACTTATTCAGAACTACAAATATTTTCAGCAAATTATTCAATATTACGTAATTATAACGCATTTATAACATATAGCGTCGATATAACGCCATATCCATATTTATGGAGCATGCAAGCAGCACTTCAAATTATTACACGATACGTTAAATGCGTGCTGCGTGCTACAGTGCATTACTTCCATGTTAAACAAACTAAAGTAAAATTCAAGGATGTTAGAGATAAAGTTTTTAGGAAATGCTCCATTACAGCTGAGTAATTTTGCTTAAGACAATAAATAGAAAGTCATATCTGCACATGTTTCAATTATCAATGGTATTATATATTCTTGTTTTGAGTTACCTAACTGAAAATAACCATTGAGTGGACAGAGTCAAGCAGTTTCTATCTTATCATTTCAACATTTCCTATGAACCTAAGTTCAGCTGATTCAGCAATATGCAGTTGTCTGTTTTTAAGTTTTCAGAAAAAAATAAGCATATGTCAGCTTGTTTTTTTCGGATAAATCTCCTTTCTTTAATGAGAAATTTTTTTGAGAAAAATTATATCTACCGATTCGATATTAAATTTTCTAAAATCAATGGGAAAAGTGTTCTAGTTATTTTTCCAACTTATATTCAATATAAAAAATTACAGATGAATTTTCAGTGAAAAGTACTGAAACCCTGAGTGTAGTGTCCGTAAAATTCACGTTTACCGTAAAATTTTGATAGTTTTTGCAGTACTATTTATTAAATTACAGTTCTGTATTTTTACGATACATATTTTTGTAAAACTCACGGTATATTAGAGCTTTAGGTCAGCAAAATTTTGCGGTAAAAAGTACTAGTACTGATATACCTGAGAGTCAGTACTTTTTACCGTTATTGGATCCGGAATTTTCTGCGTGTTTTCTGTGTGTAAGCGTGCTCGTCTTACGTACAATAATTTTCTCCAAAAAATCTAACTCCGAGGTAATTAGGATAAAAGAATGATATCAAAAGATTTAATTTAAATAAAAAATTTAATTAATCAAAATTTTTTAACAAATTTCCAAATTTAATAGCAAGTTTGCTGAGGTAAATTCAGTTTAAGTTTTCTGTTCACTTACAAACATCCATACTTACCAATAAAAAATAAAATATGGAGATAGTTTGAGCAAAACAAAGCATTCAAAGCATTTTTATTCAAATTATTATTGACAAAATTTTGCAATAGTAATACTGAAATGAAAGTTATGTCTATACTCTTAGCTTTTAATGTTGGGCGAAGAATTCGAAGGATTAATAACTAATGTTGCTAAAGTATGATTTTCAACGGAACATTTTTATGTTGTTAAAATATTGAATTAATTTATGATAGTTTACATATGTCGTTAAATTGGAAAATGGGCCATTTCCAAAACATAGACTTTTTTAGGTAAGCTGATTTACTACAACAATTAGGTAAAATTAATTGGGCAACGAAACTATTCAGTTTACGAAGCTTTAAGACAGCATCGTCTGTGAGCTTTTTATTCTGGGCATAGTTCGTAATTTGAATCTGCAAAAAGTAAGTTCGTTCAACATAGTTCGTTATGTGTATCAGGATTCAGCATGAAATAAGGATTTTTTTTTTTNAAAGAAAAAAAAAAAAGGAAAAGAAACAGCTTGAAATGCGAGTTGAAAAAAATGAACTGAAACTTCTATTAAGATCATTCTTCTTCTTCAAAGGAATAAACTAATGAAACCAAATAAATTTGTAATCTAATATCGTCAATTTGCATAAATCATTTGTCACATTCTTTTTTAAATTAATATTTTTAAAGAGACTTTATAAGTCAACATTAGTTATTACATGGTTGCAGTGGGTCTATGGACACATTGCATATTACATATGGTTCACGTGACTCCAGTTATTTAGAAGAATACGCTATCAATGAAATCAAAAGTATTTCTAAGCTTGAAAACCAAACTAATAAAAAAATGAGTTTTATTATAGATGCTATTTGGGGGATATTGAAAATTTACGTTAGATTCCAAACGCTCCTGAGCGTAAGATGTAAAGCAATTGAGCTCTATTGTAAAGCAGAAATGCTCTTTTATATATTTTTTTTATTTGTATCTTACATATCTTGAAGTTTTGTTTGAGTGGTTTTATAAAAATACACATTCACTATTCATGGCTTTCGAATTTTGTTTTCTGTTGCAGACTGCCTTCAAATTAAGGCCACGGACATGTTATAAACAGATCAAGAAGAGCGTTAACACAAAATGACGATGAAGAATTCATTCTTAAAAAAAAAACTATAGAATATATTTATTTCAATAATAAATAAGAAACTAAATATTTTTTTCGTTATTTAAAATTAAGGAATTTATTTATTTAATTGGGTACTTACAACTGAAGAAGAAGCAAGATGATTATGCCTAATCATGTGACATAAGTCAGATTTAATTGGATACTTGAAGGCAACGTCACACTTGGGTGTCGAACTTGATTGGCTTCTGAATCGACAAATGCTACGATTTTCCTACGATGACGTTACTAGAAGGTATCCAATTGCACAATTTAGTTATTAAAAGTTTAACTTCCTGAATATCCACGTCCACACTAAACTTTTTTTTTAATATTGTGGTTGAAGTTAAGAGGATATTCCTCTACAATGCATTCTTAATTTACAAATTTTTGAAAAATCTCTTATTGCCATTCACGAAATGTTTATTATTTGCTCAAGGGTGCAGAGCAGTATAATAGACTTACCACATAAAAATAGTGCCTGGTATTTGTTCATTACATACAATACATTATGTTGTGAAAGAAATGAGAAAAGTATATATGCGAGGTATGACTTAAAAAATATTGTATTTGAAAATATTTTCTTTTTTTGAAAATCAATTTACACAAAAAAGTAACTTATGGTGACGCATAACAGGTTTTATACATAAACTGTATGCATAATTCAAGTAAAAATAATTTATAAATCAAGTTTTTATCTAATATTGGAACATTATTCTTAAAAAGAGGAAAAATTATACTCCGGTACTTCACTGAATATAGAGCTCATGAAGCAGATGAATATAAAGCTCTTGAGGCGAATGAATATAAAGATCATATAGCGAGTATTGACTTCATATTTACTACACGTGCGTAGTACCAAGTAAATACTCACTACGGAACATCAGGGGAAACTTCTATATTAATCATGTCCAAATGTAACAATCAATATTTTTTTTCACAATTCCTAAAGCTTTAAATTACAAAAATCACATAAAGCATATTTCAAAATGCTTTTGATTCGGTTATT
Source organism: Parasteatoda tepidariorum (assembly GCF_043381705.1). Lineage (NCBI taxonomy): Eukaryota > Metazoa > Arthropoda > Arachnida > Araneae > Theridiidae > Parasteatoda > Parasteatoda tepidariorum. The sequence goes on from NC_092204.1 coordinate 34,564,067, forward strand.
ATTTCGAAATACTAAATTTCAGATTAAAATCATTTTATACCAAACGTTTTAGAGACACCAAGTATCCTAGCAACGTATTGTGAGAATATTTCTTTCAATATATGATTCAGATTTCTTTTACAGTAGAGAGATCATTTTATAGAAACCAAACATTGGCAGTTTTCTTTAAAATTCCAAACAATATTTGAAGCAAATTGAGACTAAGAACAATTTTTTTAATCCAAAATAAGGTAAAAATTTTCTTTTAACTCCGATAAAAATAATATATTTTATTTCAATGAATGGGGAAAGACATGTTTACGAATTTGCTGATAGTAGTAAAGCTTTAAAACTTTAATAAATTTGTTTGAACCAAATTTATTAAACAATCTAACATATTTTAGTGTTAAGTAAAATAATACATAATAATAAAGGCACTAAATATTAATGATAGCATGGAAAAATTAACAAAAGCCGATTTTTTCACACTATTTAAAATGTTGAATTCCAATTTGTCATTAGTTAAACATTAATATCAAGCATAAGCGACTTAGAAAATTTGTCACATTTATTTTTTATGAAAAAAAGTAATTATTGTAAAAGTTTAAGTCTATATAGTACAGAAACAAACGAGTAATTGAAAAATTGACCAGAATTGATAAGAGTCAATAAGACAATTAAACACAAACAGCATACATAAGAAATTGACTCTCTTTTACTTTTAATAATTACACAATCATTAAATTGTGCAGATAACTTTCAAAATGTCTTTAGGTGTTAGCTTCTTTCTAGGCAAAAAAAACTTCATAACTTTGTATTATTGTTTTCCATTAGCAAAAAATACGAATCATTTTGAATCAAAAATTCCAATTTTAATTTATATTTCTTGAAAAATATTTAAAAACATTTTATTTTAAAATCTGAATATTGCGTTACAAAATTCCGCTTTAACTTGAGTTTTCTATATTGTTAGGTAAGTTTTTTTTTCCTTTATACACGGAGAAAAATTACCATAGTATATGGTAATATTTTTTCTGATAAACAAAAACATAATTCTGGTAACACATACTATAAAACCATATTTTATTGTTAATTTTACAAAAATAATTACCAAGTGCTTCCATAAAAATTTCTGAGTTTTTTGGTGTTCCCATAAAACTAGAAACATGTTGAATTTTACCATATTCTGACAGTTTCAACCATGCGGCTTTTCTCTGTATATATTATCCTTTTGTCTCTTACTTAGTAATTTCCAGATCTTCTTTTAAAAGTGTTTACTTCAATAAAGAATTTGATATTTACTGTATAAATTTCGTTAAACGCCAGGAAAATATTTTTATACTTCATGTGTAAAAATTTATAATATCAGTTTTTATACTTTATGTATAACAATTTTAGCTTAAACTGACTCATTCATATAAATATTTCAGCAGTTGAAAATCAAGATAAAAATTCCCACGTCTATTTATGCAACATTTTTTAACCAGTTACATTTAAGGAAATATTTCAGACGGAAGGAAATTAAGCCAGAGAAAGTTTTAAAATATGCTAGCTATAGTTTAGAACTTAAACTTTTAAAACGTGAAAGTAAAAAAAAAGATCTCTGCTGTAAAAGTCAGAAAAACTGGTTCTAGATATTAAGTTTATAACGATTAATATTTTAACTGTTTCAAAGTTTATTTTTTTCTAACTGTGAAATTTAAGCAGTTTCAGAGAAATCTGAAAACATAAACATTTTATCAGTGTTTGATTTTTTCCTGCTGCATAACAATATTGAAATATGATGATGTTTGTTTCTCAGAAACAATATAGATTGTAATAAAAATTAATTAAGTTTTTTTTTAAAAATTTTTTATATTGAAAGTAAATTAATAAAATACGCTTTATTGTTTACTTAAAAGATATCAAGACTTTAGATAACGAATAATTACTTGATTTAAAAGTAATTTTGTGTAAAAAATGACGTATTTTTTCCAAACAAATAATTAAAATTAATTGAATATGAGAAATAAGCTCATACGAAATCTATTCAAATCAGCAAATATTTTGCGTTGCTTTAAAGGAAAGTTATTTTAATTTATTTTCTGAGAAGTTTTTGATTTTATTTTTCGTCCACTCGAAACAAATTGAAGAAGAAAGGTTTTTTCGAACAAAACTCATTATTTATTTTGATGCAAGTTATTATCTTGCACTGAATGTTTGTCTATGCACAACTGAAACTCTGTTAGATATGGATTGACACTTAATCACGTATGAAATGTGTTGAATGCCAGTTCCATCATCTCAACTTCAAACGTAATTGCTAATAAGAACTTATTGATGTTTGAAGTACGTATATTATTCGACATCAACCAGTGATGTTGAGAATCATTTCCAGTCGTGTGAAGTAATATTATGATATTTGAAATCATGAGTGCATATTCATTAAAGTGCGTCATCTGATCATGTTAGGGGGATATAATTAGTGATTTAATTAAGTTAAATTCATAATGATATCACAATCTGTATATGATATTGAAAATAAAGGTATTGATCATCTGACACTCTTATCATTCTCAGATCCCAGCTTTAAATAACAGTAGATAGAGATTTTTACTTTGTTATGTATTGATTAAAAGAAAGAAAACTCATAAATGTGATAAATATTTTTTTTTTTAAATTATTAAACTTAATTAATTTTGTTTAGTTTTTTAACGATTGTTTTATAATTATTAATACTAATTTTAAATTTCAGCATTTTTTCTATAATGGAAGAATTTTTTACGGTGTATTTCTTTACATTTTGATCATGAAACAAAATTCATTAGACCAATTAGATCTTTCTATTCAGTTCAATAAGATATAGACGACCAAACTATTATATTCCATGAGATATTCCCATTATATTCAATGAGATATTCAGTAAGATAAAGAAAATTAAGAAAAATCCAAATAAAATATTTATATGCCATAAAACTGTCAAAAGGTTACTTAAATTGAACCTCTTTCCTTCCTCATAATTTTTCATTCTCATTAAAATTTTCTTACTAACGAGGATAAATTCAATTATATATTTACACAGACAATCTCTTAGAAAAATCATACCATCAAAAAATAAGATCGCTAATAGTACTTTTTTTTAGAATAGTACCAAATGCTGTCCGTTATATTTAACTTAGAACGCTATTCGAAAAGTATCTCCAAACGATATTTAATAACCATGACAATGACAGATCTAGTTTTCTCTATATTCACGTTTCAATAAGACAGTTTATGTTAAGTGCGAAACCTTCCTGATTCAGTTAGAGATACTATGTATTTAAGTGTTATTCGCTTGTAAATTGTTGTTAACTCTTTGCTGTCTTATACTTACAATCAGCCATCAAAGCACTATTCTAATGAACAATACGTAATAAGCTATTTTTTACCATTCGCCTCATGTGTATGCTCTCAACCACCGCAATAAAGAACATTACTTAATAAATAGTTATAAATTCATTGCGGTCGTATACCCGTTATTGACCACAAAAACTGTAAAAAACAATAATCATAACTTTTTTTTACCGTTCGAGTCCGATATTTGCACTCAACCACTGAAATAAAGAACAACACTTAAACTGTTGTTAACTCTTTGCAGTCGTATAACTACTATCATAAATGAAAGCAGTAAAAATCAGTACTTAATAAGCTATTTTTTCTTATTCGATTGAAATGTTTGCTCTCAATTGCCGCAAGCCAAGAATAATACTGATTTTACGGAATTGTAAAATCTGTTCACATAAGAAGACTTACGGAAAACAACTTCTAAAGACTCAAGCAACTACACCAGACTACAAACGACTCAAACGAAAACAACTGCAAAAGGGGAGTAGGCAACAGGGGAGTTATAAATATAATTTTAATCACATTAATTTTATTTTCACAAATAAACTGTTGGTGTATAATAAGTAAAAAAAGCATGTTAAAAATGTCCAAAATATGTAACACTTACAGAGTTATGCTCAATGGGAACACTATAAAGCTTAAAAACTTTTACCGAAGCTCTCGGTTGATTTTATTGAATAATATATGGCTTAATATTATGACGTAAAATTTGGTAGCCTTATCATCATACCTTAGAACATGGTATAAAAACTATTTATTCGATTAAATTTAATTTCCAGTTCTATAATTTTGAAAAGTACTTTAATTGTTAAAGTACTATAATTTTGAAAACCAGAATTTCCGGTAAACGTTACCGTATGAGAGGGAATAGTATCAAATGAATTGTTTAAATAAAAATCAGAATAACGGTCTTTAATCAAAAATTTTCATTACAATACAGGCTATATTTATCAGAATTTGTTTCCCCCTGTGTCATTACTTTACTCAGCAGAATCTTCGCCAAATATTCAAATAAACTGAAAGACAGTCAACCCAATTAAAATGCGAGAAATATAGTGCGTGGTATTTTTTATTTTCGCAAAATTATGCCAATACAAATCTTCAATTAGCCCGTTTTGGAAAGATTTTTAGCATTATACTTAGGGATGTTTTTTGATTTAAAAAAAATCAGCTTATTTCAAATAACTTTTTATCAACTAAACAGTAATAAAATTAAGTCTTAAAAAATCTGAAATGAGACTTATGTGCAGTGGCATTAAACGCATCATTTTAATGCTTTACATTCTTCGGAAAAAATCCACAGGTTTTCAAAAAATTATCAAGCTTTGCATTGCCGTGTCTAATAAAGCAATCCCTTTATTTTTCATGTTTTTTAAAAGATATTAAGTAGTTGAACGATACTGTATCATCAAAAGTTAATTAAGAAAAAAAGTCGAGGAAAAAATATTTTTTTTGAAGCCAAGATGTTGAGGAAAGATTCCTCTTAAATCAATAGACTTTGAGGGAACATAAAATTGAAAATAACATATTTTGAATTGTTTTCAAATTTAATATTATTTTCGTTTTCTTAAAAAGCTTTATTGTCGTTATCCTTCATATTAAGCTCGTCCAACAAAAATCAATTTAGACTAGTATGACAACTGCGATTAAACTTAAGAATAGTCAGAAATAATTATTATTTACGACTTGTGCATTCCAAAATTTTTTTGCATTTCTTTAACCTTAATGTAAATCTATGATAAAATCAATTCTTTTATCGTACTAGAAAGCTCAGACACAGCTCCTAGCTCGGCTATCTAATACATGTGATATCTTGCCATTCCACACTGCAAGACGACATTTCACTAGATTAGAGCACTCATTATATTGCATTATGTTTTTGTTAAAATTTAAACAAACATTTTTAGAATTTTTATTCTAAAAGTATAGTAAAATAGCAGGCAGCAGTCTGTTTATACAATTTATAGCAAAGTTTACAATAAAGACCTTTTTTTTTTACTATTATGGTTTTGAAACCGTTTACAACTAGTATAGTTATAAAACCATTAATGCAAAACCGTTTAGAATTTTCATGGTTTCAGAACCGTTAAAAAGAAAGTTAACTGTACATAGGAGCTAGGCTCTTCGTTGGGTAATGGGCAATTGAGAGTGGAGGACACTGGAAACTCTTCATGTGTTTAGGGAAGTAGAGAAAATATTGAGGTGTCAACGCTGGGACCCGAACCCCAGTTCTGTCGATCATAATCTAAGCTGCTTCATTAGGTGGGCTTAGTTAGTGCGATAAAATTCTGTTCGTTTAATCGTATCAGGTGATACGATTAAGCAGGTGGAAGCAATCAATAAATGGTTTTTGGCACACGTAGCAGTTTGAGTATCATCTTATTTAGAGTCATGGGCTGTTATGTTTTTGTATGGAAAAGTAACAATTAAATAAATTGTTATTTAACCATTTTTCTAGAGGAATTTTTTAACAGTGATCCAAAATACTTGCTTATCTGGATTTGAAAAATAATAAGCTGTATTTGAAAAAAAAATTTAAAATAAAAAGAAAACAGAATGTGTTAAACAATTACAAAAAAAACATGGAAAAATTATTTTACTCGTTAAGATTTAAAACGATGAACTTATGTAAGAAACGACTTTTATCTATTTTAAATTATTGAATTGAGTTTTAATATTTTTAAAACACACAACACAAATTTTAAGATTATATATTTGGATCATTTCATCTTTCTACATTAATCTCTGTCATATTTTTTTACTTAAGGCATCAGATGATGCATGAGCATATAAAATTATAATCTGAAAAAAAGAATCAAAATTTTCTATTCCAATGGATTATTAGTAATTATTTAAAGAAAAAAGTAATTGAAAATTCGCGAAATGATCTCTTGAAATTTTTATAATTTTTGAAAATAGGACTCTAGAAACCAATGGCGCCCCCCCCCCCCAGTTAACATCATAAAGAAATGACGCTATCAAGACGCGAAATGTCGGTTTTATCGTTCAATTTCTGCGACTTTCAAAGTACCCGCAAGTAAGTTTTTACAACAAGTTTTACAGTAAATAATTCTCAAGCTAATAATTTAATGCTGATCTAATTTTTCCCCTCGCACTGTGTGAATGTTTTTCTGCACAACTTCGTAATATGTTTCTAAGTTAACATATCCTTGTAACTTCTTTTATCGTTTTTGTGCACCGAAACAAAATGTAGATGAAAACATAGTTATTAAAGAAAGAAAACATTTTCGTTGAAATTTTGTCATAATAGAGCAGTTTGGAATGATTTAAATTGTAAAAAGTATGCTATGATAATTAAGCTCTCTTTAATCATACATTCTTTTACAAGAGAAACAGATGATGTGTATTGTAGAATATTTAGAATATTAGGATGAATAACGTCATACTTAAAGTTGCCAAAAAATTTAAATCAAATATAATTTCTTTTCAACAGACAGCTTACTTTTTAAAAGTTTTATGACTTATTAAAAGCATGCGTCAGTCTATTAAAAGGCTAGAAATTTTAAAAAGTTTGACGAGCATTACAGCATTTTTCAATATTAAAGAAAACCCACTTTTTACTACGCATTTAATTGGAGGACAAAATAATTGAACAACCGTTGAACTTACCATACATGTCGGATAACGGCTTTACTAGTTCTCTGAATCCATCACCGAAAATTTTTTTTAAAAATGTGGTAACTAAGCAAACCGATTTCAGATTAAATGTCGATTCCAAATAAATAAGAAGGTAAAAGGGTTAGAGATAAAATGCAGCTAGCAAAAATTTTTGATAAAAATAAATGTATAAGCTAGAAAAAAACTCCTTTTACTTTTAAAAATAAAATTTTATTTAAAAAGTAATTTGTAAGTTGTGGAAGAAATAATTTATGGAGATTATGCTATGAAATGACATAAAATCTATTGACTATGCTGAAATACTTAACATGTAACAATATTACAAAGACAACAAAAATTGTCTCGTCAGAATGTTTATAAGAAAAAATCAAAATAATTTACTTGAACTTGTTGTTTTTTTTAAAAAAAGGAGGATTGTTGCCAACATTTTTGCTTAATACAAGGTAGATAGATTTTGTAAAAATCAAAGTGCCATAAAACTAATTAAATGCCTGAAATTTTATTATTACTCAATTAAACAGGATTTTTCAAATGTAATAGCATTGATACATATTTTTTTTAAAATTAGAAGAATACATAAATTCAAACTTTAATAACAAATAACATTTAACTTTTTATTTTAAATTGTGTATTTAAGTAGTAGTATATTAAAGGCATTAATATGAAATTCAGAAATTATTTTTACGAATGAAACGTGTTTAACTTTCATAACTGGTAGTCATAATGCACTCTGGAATGTTTTAAATTCGTTGTCTTAGTACATCTGATACATTTTATTGCAATTACTTACTCACTAAAATAGATAAAGTAAACTTTACTTTAGGATTAAATTGTTTGTATTAAATATTTGAAAATACATGACAAACAGTTTAAAATTTTACATAAATTTTCTAAACGAAATGCTTATTTGATTTTTGGAAATATGTTGTGGCAAACAAGTTTAACAGTTCAATTTTACATTATGTTTAGTATCATAATCTGTATAAATGCACTTGTAATGTATGCACTTTTTATTCTGCTTAAACAAGTATTATTTAGTTTTATGTTTGGAACCAAGTTATTAATATATTCTGCTAAATAGTATACACTTAATAACTTCCGTATATTTAGACATATGCAATGGAATAATGATTAATTTATTAAAATAAATTTTATTACAAAAATGAAACTAAAAATGTTCGCCTTTTGTATAAGAAAACATAAAGTCTTAAATTGTTATCAATAAAATGCTGTAGGATATTATAATGCCTGCCATATTCAATAACAAACTTTTATCCACAGCAAACATGTCCCAACCTGTAAAACACAGTTTGAGTTTTGCAGATTTAAGAAAAAGCAATAATTTCAGATAAGGTTGCTTACGATTCCTCCGTAAGCTTTGTTTAATTATATCTTGCTTCATAAATTTCCAGTCATCACATATTTTAATAAGAGTTGAACCTGTAAAAGTTAATCTACCGAACCAAAATGTTGTACACATAAATATAGTGACAGTGGAAATTATTTGAGCAGTAACAATTGTATTTGAAAAATCAGAGTAGTTTACAGATACCAAATTCAAGAAATTTATAAATACTAAAACATAAACAAGAAATGTACTAAAAGAAAATATATTTTCAACCTTTTCATGAATTTTTGAAATTTTAAATATTAAAAAAGAACTATTACTAATTCTTTCCTCATTTTGTTTGTATACCAAATCTTTATGAATCTTCTCTACAGTATCTAAGACAGCCGCTTCAAACAGTGAATATACATAACACAATAATGTTGTACACAGAGAGGGCAAAACAAAAAAATAAAATGCATATGAAAAACTATAAATAATCATTACCATTTTGTAAGAAAATTGATCGTCATGAAATAAATAAGTAAATGGGTCATTAGGATCATTCATAACTTCATCAATATTCAGAAACATAATATGAAGAATAATTGATGTAGTAGTTAACGGGATAGCAATGTTTAAAATGCAGTTTTTATAGATTGGTATGCATATGCATTGGAGACTTTTTCGTTTGCAATTTCCAAGTATATCTTGCAGGTCTGTGAGAAGTACTTCGATATTACGTCGCTGATACAAAAAGGTACTTCTTAACAAAAATACAGTGACAGCTTCTGCGATAACTGTTATCATCAAGAAAATATCCTTGCTGTATACCACCGGGCCAGTTAGAAAGCAAACTAATCCAAATAAGTGAAAATAGGTTAATAAAAAAGATGCAATTGAACGCATAATGCAGTTATTAATTCCATATGAAGTGTCATCTTGAATTTCATGAAACGGAATTCCTACCAATGTAAAACAGTTACGCAATATTTGAATATCATACTTGAAGTTTACAGCCATATCTTCCAATGACTTCAGCTAAGCTAAATATATTAAAACATGCACAAAATAATATTTCCAACTGTTCTTTCTAATATTTTTTCCAAGAATGTGAAAATGATATCAGCTAAACTAAATATTCTGAAACACACATCGAATATTTCCTACTTGGCAATATGGGAAAATAATTCTACAAAAATGACTTTAGCGTCACTGAATCATCTGAAAACCACACCAAATACTTCCAGCTATGCAATCCAGAAATTATTCGAAAATGTAAAAACACTGACTTTAACTGAATTGAATCTTCTAAACTGCACGCAAAACACTTCCAACTGCAAAATATAGAAATTGTAGGGAAATGAAGAAAAAAATATTGTCTCTAGCTGAATTGAGTCTTCAGAAACACACACCAAATACTTTAAAATCAGAACTCAATTCAGAAATGGCTCCACAGTGTAAAATTACTGAATTTAGCTGAATTGAATCTTCCGAAATACCCACCAAACACTTGCAACTGCGCAGTCTAGAAATGGTAGTGGAATGAAAAAATACTGGTTTTAGCTGTGTTGAATCTTCTGAAGCACACAACAAATATTTTTATCAGTACAATTCAGAAATGGCTCCAGAGTGTAAAAATACTGACTTCATCTGAATTGAATCTTCTGAAACACACATCAAATTCTTTAAACTGTACAATTCAGAAATGGCTCAACACTGTAAAAATACTGATTTCAGCAGAATTGAGTCTTCTGAAACGCCAACCAAATACTTCCAACTGTACAAACAAAAAATGGTTTGAGAATAAAAAAAATACTGACTTTAGCTGAATTGTATTTTCTGAAACACACAATAAATACTTCCAACTTACACAAACTAGAAATTGTGCGAGAACATAAGAATACCAATTATGACTGATTTGAAACTCCTGAAAATCATACCAAATGCATCTTCCTCCGTAACCAAGAAATAGTTACACAAAGTAAAAATAACCAAGCTTATAAAAATTAGAACGATTATTTTTACTGAAATGGATTGAATTAAATTTCGATCATTATTTCACAATCATTTAACAATAGCTGATATATTTAACCAATCAAGTAATTCAGAACTTATCAAAGAACTATCTGACTCATTTCTCGTAATCTGTTGATATCACTTACCTTATAATAGCATCTAGGTATTTCCCCATTTGCGTGAATAAATAATATTTAAGGAGTGGTAAAAGGAAAGAAATGTTTTCCTATTTGTGTTTGATAATGGCATAAAGGTCTGATAAAGAAAATTGTAACAAACATGCCCATCTATTGAATTGTAAACATCATTGTGCTTTATGCTTATGATAAAATGTTTTTCGTTATTAAAAAAACGACCACTTTGCATAAAATAAATCACGTACTTCAGTAATAATATAATCAAATACATTGTATAGTTAAATATTTAAAACATTATATTTGGGGAAATTTTTTGATTATTTAGAATAGAAGAAGTATTTTTATTACATCATAATTAGTGTTATAAAAGTTATTTTTTAATGCACACACAGAGAAAAAAAATATTATAAAATTACCTTATTGCATTTTCTGGTCAAAAAAAACTATTCTGGTATTAAAAAATAAAATATACCGTATTTAAGGCATTTAATTTGTATTTTTTCTATTCAGCTGCTAACGGTTTACAGAAAATTCTGGTTTTTCAAAATTATAGTAAGTAGGTTGTGGAGCCCTCAGCTATATAAAAGAAGTTACAATCCCTTTTTGCCTCAAAAGTAACATAACCCTTAAAGCATCTTCGATAAATTACGACATTTCAGAAACTTTACACGTTAAGAAATGTTCTTGTAAAATTGCCGTTCTGTATGGTATTGACATTTCTGGTAAAAAAAACAACATAATTTTGATTAATAAAATCAAAATATACATCATTTAAAGCATTCATTTGGTAATTTTTTCGATCATAAGGTTTCCAGAAAATTCTGGTTTTCAAAATTGTAGCTCTAATTACCACAGTTTTAGCTAAAAGTACAAAAGGGAAAAGTAAATTTAACGGTATAAATAATTTTATGCCATGCTCAAAGGAGGATAAAATTTTCAAATTTTATCATATATTATAAAACGTACATCAAAATCGTATTTTATTATTAATTTTACCAAAATAACTATCAAAGTGCATTGGTAAAAATAATCTAGCGTTTTGGTGGTCCCATATAAACGGTAAATTTTATTATATCCTGGTAGCTTTTACCATACTTTTTTTTCTCATCTCACAGATTAGAAAATAAATATTAGTAGATATATTTTTTTATCTTTAAATATCATTGGTAGTTCAAAGAAGTATTTACGACAATGTAAAAAATATACATACATATACATTTGTATTAACTTATTATGAAGAAAATAATACAATTTAATGCTATAAACTGGACCAAATTTTTTAACGCAAGCATTTATAACGTTTCATACATGTTTTTGTAATGTAATTTGAGATTTAAATACAACAAAAATGAAAATTGATGAAAGTAAGTATGCAATATAAAACTCCAAGTTGCGACAGCGCTAAGCTACTAATGTAACAATAGGAAGATTATTTTAAGAAAAATATTTTAAGAAAAAATAAGTAATTACTTCCTAAGAAAACTTCATATAATAAGTAAAACTTCATAAAACTTTATAAATTAGCAATTACTTCATAAGAATGTAGCGTATCTACCACTACAAAATTACAACTACAATTCACTATTATGTAAGACATGTTAACTCGACTCTATGTCGGGGTACCTTTTCATAGATGACGGTTGACATGGTCTGTAACTACTTTCCCCACAAGAATAAAATAAGTAATTACCTCAAAAGAAAACTAAAAGGATCAACATCGCAGGAAAAATTCTAAAACCATGAAGTTGCTCTACCATAGTTTTATGCTAAACATTATTTCGCCTCAGAAAGCAATCCTCTACTAAATCAGATACTAGTTCATAAATTCAATCGGAAAGGATTATTTAAGAGAATTTTTCGCAGAAATTCGCAATTATTTAAAATAACCGTATAGGTATTACGAATAAAATTCGATACTTATACTTATACTGTTGATACTTACGAAAATATCAGAATTCCAGTAAACTAACTTGTTGACCGGGAATGAAAAGTAATTTATTTTATCAAAAACATCCATTTGAGTGTTAGACGAGTTTCATGTAATGATAAATTAAGAAAATCTGAAGATAAATTGGACTGATTAGTTTTTTACCATAGTTAATTCCTCTTGATAAAAAGTATTTGCATGTATCAGTAAAATCTATACAATTAAATATAATCATTAATAAATCAGAGGCCATTATTAATGGAAATATATTTCCGATTGATTAGCTTAATTTAACTTTTCTCGAAAATATTAACTTTGAATATATCATTCTTAATTCTGACTTATGGTTCTCTTTCCTGGCATATAAACTAATTTAATACTCGAACCCGAGACATTTGACTCTCACTCGAAAAGTTTATATTCTTCTCATATTCTTTGAATTGTCTTAATCTATAATAGTTTATCATACCAGCCATGATATGAGTAAAATAATATATGCATTTCTATAATTTATATATTTCATATCTCTCTCTTTAAAACTCATTAATTAATAGTTTCAACATTCTAAGTTTAAACATTATAAATATGCAAGAAATTATCGATTGTTATAAAAATAGGTAATTTCTTTAAAAATCGTAATCTTTTAATATTAATGCAATCGTTATTTCAGATTTTAAGATATTCAAAGCAGAAATAAAGAATAATTTGCTCTGTTTGCTGTCAATTGAACACGTTTTTACCATAAAAATTGTAATTATAGCATTGAATTTATTCGATTTGGTTTGCACATTTTGGTTTCATTGTGTAATGTATTAATGTAAAACAGTAATGAATGCATTCCTCTCTTAAAAGGGTTTAATTATACATGTAAAAAGCATCACTATTTTTTTTAAATTTCTAATAGTGTGCAATATGAATAAATATCAAATTATGTATTCTTCTAAATTCATAACCAAACAGAAGGAAAAATCATTCTAAAATAAAAGAAAACTTTATTTCTAGCATAGTTGATCACACAAATGGATGGTATGGATCAGAATAATACACGTATTTCTGTTATTCAAATGTTTCATAACATTATTTTTAAAACTCATTAACTAATAGTTGTAACATTCTTAGTTTAAACCTTATAACTAAGCAATAAAATATTTATTGTTATTAAAATAGGCTTATTATTCATTTCGTGACAAAATTTTCACCGTTTGTAAGAAACCTGAAACAGATCTTTTATAATTGTAACCTTTGATTGTTAACGAAACCCTTATTTCAGACTGTAAATTACTCATAGCAGAAATAAAGAATCTGTTCCTTTTGCTGTTAATTGCACACGTTTTTACCGTGAAGATTGCAATTATAGCATTAATTGGATTTTGGTTTGCGTGTTTTAGTTTCATTTTGCAATATGTTCATAAAAAATAATGAATGTATCCTCTTTTAAAAGCATTTAATTATACACGTTAAAAGTATCACTATTTTTTTAAAATTTATAATCGTATTCAATCTGAATAAATGTCAAAATATTTATTTTTTGAAATTTATTAGCTAATCTAAAGAAAAAAATACGAAGTAAAGAAAAACTTTATTTCTAAACAAATTTTTAGAATATATTTAATATTATACAAGAAAAATAGTATTTCTTAAAAGTTTCCTTGTACTTAAATTTTATATATTAGTTTATTTTCTATATGAGATTAATCACAGGTAGCCACAAAGCAACGGGTCCATGAGAAAAAAGACATAGCAAACAAAGCAATTTTCCGAAAAGCTGCATTTCACTGTTAATTCTCATTAACGGTTAATTAATATTAAATAAAGTTCATAGCAATTAATTTAATTTTTAAAGCATGCATTAGTAATTTTTGAAGAAGAAAAGTCTATTTGATCCCTAAAAACAAAATTATCGTCTTAAAAGTATATTTTACAGAATTTCTTGATGTTGTAATCTTCTTGATGGATGACAAGTTTATGATTAACAGCACTAAGAGCACAACATCATTACAGATTTGCTACGCTTTTAGAAGAATTGATACAGATAAGCATTCATTTGAATAGGTAAATGGAAAATTGCCCTAAGTAATATTGTCGTGAGTTTAGAAACATCAACTTTATATTCTATAGCGAATATCTTCGCTATAGAAAATATTTCTATAGCGAAACGAATTTAGCGTTAAATATAGTCTTGATTTGGCAGAAATAATTAGTTCTATTAAGTATGTAGCTATTTGTATGAAGTATTACTTAGTAACTTAGCGATTTCACTCGGTATCATCTTCTATTTTCTTTAATTATAATTTAAAAGCATTCCATATTAATGTAAGTCATACTGAAAACCCATTTAAAACTGAACAAAGCATTGGTACAATTCCATGACAATATTAACAATCTATTAACGATATCAAAGACAGAAAAAAGTCTTATAGCAAAGTGGGCCTGTCGCATAGGGTCCCGTGCGTCCATAGTTAATTAGAAATACCTATCTATACATATCTGTTTAGAAATTTTGTATTATAAGTATTTAATATGATTGAAATATTAATTTCTTGTTTTTAAAACAGTACGAATTTTGTTTTTAGTAACGAAATCCAATTATTTTATTTAAATTGTAAATTTTTTTTTCTAGCGAAAATTGGTTTTATTATTACCAACTCTTATAGCGCAACTAGCAAATTATTCCTTATCATTGATCAGAAGAAACAGTGTAAGGAACCATTTCAATAATTCGTATAACATTATAAATTTATATCAATGTATATCTAAGATTCTGAGAACGTATTTGAAGAAAAAAAAGCGTAATTTTTATAAAACGACTCTCAAATTTTGTTTCTTTGAAACCTCGTTTACCATCTTATGACAAATTCGTTATGGAAGAGGGCTCTCCAGTTAGGGTCTTGGGATTTGGACATTCGGGATGCACGTTTACAAGCAGTTGCATTAAGAAAACGCCACTCAAAATCTTCCTGTCCCGTCTTTTATTCCGAGATTCCTAACCATCTAGATTCGCTTTAAACAGATATTGCAATACAAACTATAGTGGATTTTCGGGATTTATCTCATGAGCATATTTCTAAGAAATTGGTTTATCCATTAACCCAAAAAAATAATCTTTCAATTTAAATATTGACTTTCTAGGCTCTTTGCGCAAGAACCATTTCAATGTTTTAAAATTAATAAGAAAATATATTTTTATGAATTAATATAGAAGGACTCATATGAGACATATTATATTCATAAAATTGGGCATAGGTTTCTTAAAATACAATTTAAAATTTCCATTGCATAAGTGTTTTTCCAATTAATCAAATTATTTTTAATTGTTTAATCAAATTACATTTTTAGCTACTAATTTAGAAGAAATGACGTAAGAGCGGATAGCTAGTTAACATTGAAAAAATAAGACTAAAGTAAAGACAAATCATACATAGATTTCTTTTCTTTTCAAACAATCTTATAATCAAAAAGTTACGCCCATGCCCAAAGAGTCGTGAGTTCGATCCCCGCCTGTCGAAGATTCCCCGCGCAGTAAATGGTGACTGGCGTACGTTAAATCTCTCTTGTCGTTAAGTCCCCCAAGTTTTAATAATAAGTCACAACCCATGGGGGTACTGAATTGGAGATTGATTGTTCTGTTGCTCAAGTCAAAATTGCGATCTGTGGATGAATACATGGATGCATGAATGGTTCCGCCCTTTAAAACGGGCTGTGATGTGTGTTTGCGTGTAACTGAAGTCATATATGACTCCACTGGAAAATAGCAGGCACACTCTCTGCCTTAAATTCACTTGGTTTCTCGAAGTAGGCTTGTTAGTATTGGCAAGTGTCATTAGAAACAACAAGCACGACATTTGTTAATAGATCTATTGAAAAAAGAGAGACCTGGTTACGATGGTTAATATGGGCATGGTAAAGCTATTGAAAGCAAACAAAGATTCTAAAATATTGCTTAATTTAAGTGTCACACAAGATATAAGTATAGAGAACACCAGCCAAACACATGTATTTTTGATAGATTTTAAAATAATAAGCTGATTTTCTAGTTTAAATTTATCAATTATAAAAAAAAAAACAAGAAAAAAAAATTTATTCAATTTATTTTTCGTTGATTACTTTTTTAGAACTTCTGCAAAAAGTAATAAATAAGAAAAAAAAATTAGTATTCAATTATTTTTGCAGTCGAAAGTTTGAGCCAAGAAGGGAAATATATTTATTTGTTTAATGGGGCAAAATTTATTTTCCAATTCTTAAACAAAGAAAGAGTCAGTAACTTTTGAACCAATTCCGTGTATCAGCTTCAAATCTCGCTCGTCCATTAAACACTCTATTCTCTAAACCGAAACAAGTAAATGCGATTTTATTGACGTTGGACGTAATCTCTTTCTTTACCAAAAAACAACGCTCAAGCCATTAAAGCACATAAAATGATTTTATTGTTTGTTTAGTGGTCCAGTTTAGTCTTTCAATTTTATGTCTAATCTTGGAAGAAAATAAAATGGGGAACTACATCGAATTGAAAGTAAATTGATTTAAATTGTCTTCGTGTTTGTTCAAGTATAGATCTGTTTCCTTTTGTTATAGTAGTTTAAAAATGAACTTATTTAAGTTATAGCTAAAAACCAATTAATTTATTTTAACCAACTCCCAAACAATATTTACTATAAACCAATGTATATGCATGCATTAGTTCTAAAAAAAAACTTCCGTAAGAAACAAAATCACAAATTACAATTTACGATGCATTACGTATATCTTTATAAAACTATAAAAATTGGCTTGATATAGGAAAATTTAGTAATAAACGTGATAAGACTCTAATAGTAGCTTCTCAGCACACACAAAAAAAAAACAGCGAATTAAACGATAAAATATTATTCGTTACAAGCAAAACTGCTTTTCATTAAATAATGCATCTCAGTAACTTTTACATTATAAACCTTAGTAAAAATAATTACCTAGTTTCCTAAGCAGAATGCAGAAAACTGCACATTTCTAAAACTGTCTGTTTTTTCTTTTATTTGAATTTGCAAATCTTTGATCATTTTAGAGATGCAGGTAGATTGATACGCGTTAAGTATTTAAAGACGTGTTTTGTAAATATTTTAAATTCAAGAATGTAAATATTTTATGTAGAACAAGTCATTGTGCCATATTTCCATATTGAAAGATTTTTGCACTTACAAACAAGTCGAAACGTTTTTTACTCTATGAAACTTTCAATCAAATTCTACAAACATGCTGTTCTTTAACTGCGAACGTTATCTTCTGCAAATGAGTGTACAGAAAATATTTCCTTTTCGAAAGTGAACTGAATAAATTTAATTAAACTTTGAGGCATAATCCATTCATTTGGGACTCATAGATTATTCACAACTTGACTATAAATTTCAAACAACCTCAACTATTTGAAAATCAAATCAGTAACTGAATAATTTATTCGCGTCACTTTGTATTTGAATGCAAAATAAGTCATGATTACTTTTTGCAGTTCCCAGGATAATTCTTTGATAATGTATTTGTTTCCCCCACTTAAAAATTGGTATTGTGATGTTGAAAAAGATCAACCAATTATTATTTTTAAAAAAATTTCATAAAACATGTTTGTGTCTATCTGAAAATATTTAAATAATTTAGCAATCAACGGAAACCACGAATCTGAAAATTTGATTGTTTACAGGTGCAATTTTTATTTCTGTTATTGGTCAACTGCACAGGGCCAAACAATAAACGTGAAAAATACACTTAAATAGTCTAAAATGGTTTATGTTCTTATTTAATATACTATATTGCTTTAACTAAAATAACTCAAAAGTAACTTTTTGCACATTCGAGAATTCTGTGAACTGCAAACTATATAATACATTAAAACTTAAATCAGAATTTTAAGCAAATCTTAATTATCTTGTTCTGATATTTTCTGCTGAACAATCAATCAATCTACAATTTTTTCTTGGTAATTCCAATTTTTTAAACCTCAACATATTTTAGATTGCATTTTAATGGAATTAAAAGCTATATTATATTGTTTTTCATCACTCACCAATCTTATTAACTATTCTCAGATTCCTTCGCTTGCTTTTTTCACTTGCCCAGTTCACTATTGAAAAAATTACTGATCGAGGGGCAAACAAATCAAAATATTGGAGTGAGTTGAAATTTGTTCTTTGGAAATGCAAATTACATTTTAATTACTCCAATAAAATTGAACATTTAACTTGTTCAGCATTGGTGAAATGACCATTGTTTTGCATGAAAAAATTCAGTTCGGAAATTATTTAGAGCTCTAAAGTAAAGATTAGTAAAGTGCACTCCCGATTATCCGGGTTAATCACCGGGACAGGGAGCACGGAGAATCGAAAAACACGGATAATCCGAAAACTCTTTTGATTAGAGAAAAAAAATCAGTATCAGTACAAAAAATATAAAAATTACTGACATTTGCATGCTGTATAACATCAAACTAGAAATTTTCCTTTTAAAAAATTGTGTAATGCGTCTTCATCATATGTTTTACACATGTTTTACGAACCGCAGTAATGTCACCGTAATCAAATCCTCCCATATAATCTAATAACATTTCCACAGAGCAGCAGAAATAGAAATTGTATTTCCCTCATTTACTACATCTTCTGCATCAGTTACTATCATCACTATTTGATTTAACAACATAACGATGTCTTCATCTGTCAAACACTGGAAGTCAGGCTCACATGCATCACTTTGAAACCAATCTTCAAAATTTTCTTCATCAAGAATTTCGAAACCTCAGATTTCTTTTGCTTGTTCGAGAATACTGTTATCATATTTTTCTTGAACATCTGAAGATGATTGCTCATCAAGCGATATTATCTTTCTTATATTCATTTCGATATTTTGACCATGCTGATGATATTCGATATACTTCAATCCACTAACGAATATTGCTTCCAAACATTTAGTAGTGTTATAACTTCATGAATACAATTTTTTTAATCTTTAAAATGTTTCTCTTTATATTTTTCATGTGACTCCGGAATGAGCACGGATAATCCATAAACCGGATAATCCGCGCACGGATAATCGAGAGTGTACTGTATTAAGTTTTAATATAAATATTCATCATCAAATTATAGGTTTGGAAATTAGCCCGGAGGGAGTGGCAGCAGGACTAAGCCTCACATGACACCTCCGTCTTCAAGAAATCAAAAATGTGAGTGACATGTATATGTTAAAAAAGTTTTGTACCAAGAAAAGTTAAGGAATCCATGCATTGGGTACTAATTATTTTTATTTATTAACAAGGTTGCCTTTTCTTGGCCTTACGCATTCAAATATATTGGCGGAAAAGAAAGTGTGAGAAATAATAACGAATTTTAATGAATTCAAAGAATTAGCAACCGTATAACAGTTTTCGAATTCTATGCTAATGTGTAAGGAGGACATTTCTAAAAGTGGATTTTATTCTGCACTCAACTCAAAGTTGTGGAATAAAAAGATTACCGATTATATTAATAATTTTTATTAACTCAGAAAAGCATTAAATAAGATAATAATTTAGTTTTTAAATGCTAGGAAATATGTTATGCACATTTTAGCATGGTAAGCACTTTACCTGCCTTTCACGCTCCGAGAATATGCGCCTGCACATGACCGGGCTACTTCACCCGTTAAGCTTAAATTTATATAAAATTACCGAAAGAATTTGTAATTTTCTGTCACTGATAGTTTGCACAGCTGACACAAAACATAAATACTACATATGACAAGTATACACACATAAACTGCATATGACAGATATACACACATAAACTGCAAATGACACGTATACACACATAAACTAATAATTATTTCATTTTCCGTGCGGCTGGTATCGGGAAATCTCCTCTCTTGCATGATACCGTTAGCCGTGAAGAAAGAATCTCATCAATGCGTACATGTGATCCTAGTCCTAAAGGAGTTAAGCAAAATTGAAAGTATTTTTCCTCATTTGATGCTTAATTAAATTGCATTAAAGACTTAAGCCTTCTGTTACGTTGCCATCTTCGGAATTTTTTTTTCGCCGCTCATTTCTGATCGGTTCATTTAACCATCTTACTTATCCATAAACTAAATGAATAGGTTAAGAAACACAAAATAAAACTATAATTGCATGTATGTCTTTAAAAATCAAAAAATGGTAATTTATATCAAAACAGCGTTATTTTTAAAAAATATTTCACTTATTTATTCTTTTAATTTTTCTACGGCATCAACCAAGTTAATATTATTAAATTTAACGTGAAAGGAAATAATGTTGAAAAGTGAAGATTAAATGAAAAAATTCGAAAAAAATGTTTTAGAATAACTAACTGAATCATGTAAAAATGAATAAATATTTCTAAATAATTCTTCATATTTAATATGTAAGCCAATTTTTTATTCACTATTCACCATTTTGAGTATAATTTGTAAAATAATTTCTGCTGCAATGTAAGTTATACTGGTGTAAAAAGCCATTTACGCCATAGTTTTGGAGGTTTACAGGTGTAAAAAAATTTCTCCTGCATAGTTCGGCTCTTAAAATTAGGGAAATAGTCACAGCAATTCGAAAGTAGTTTATAGACTCTATATTTAAAAAAGTAGTTGTTATAGTTAACTACATTTGCAACAAATTTGCTGTAGTAAACTACAAAACTAAGGAAGTTTTTTTGACCACTGGTCTGACTTCACATTCGCGTCATTTTTGTAAGAAAGGAAAAAAAAAGTTGCAGTAGTAGAAAGAAAATAAAATTAATCGTAGATCTCTCTATATTAACCATTATAAATATTTATGGAGCTCTATAATCATGAAGCTCTATAATTAAAATAATCCTAATTTTCAATGAAAGAGAAACATTTGGCAATTTTTTTTGTTCAAAAGGTGAAAAAAAAATTTTTATGTAATCTTTCGGGATTATATAAATTTAAAAATGGAATAACTTTGAAACTAATTTTAAATTATAAGAAACGTCAACAGTTGTTTTACCTTTAGTCGTTTGATTTTAATACTGCGAAAACTTGTAATTTTACTACCTTTGTGTTTTTCTTTTAATTCATTAAAAACTGTTAATATATGCTTTTTTCTTTTCTCTAAAACTATTTTGAAATCAGAAAAAAACACATTGCACATTTGAGATACTCGTACTCGTAAAAAAATTCCGGATTAAATTACGATATAAAGTACCAGTACAATTTGAGTGCATCATCCTAAAAATTCATTTCTCTCTAAAATATTTTATCTGTAAAAATTACAGTATGTCAGATTTTTTTGTTCCTTAACATGTTCCTGTAAATATGGATTTTAGAGTGCTGGTACTTTTTACCAAAATTTGAACCAGAATTTTTTACAGTCTAGGTGGCTTTAAAAAATATTTTTCCTGTTAATAGTTTTCTTTGAACTGGATTACGTGGCTGAAAAAAAATCAACTTTGTCGAAAAACAATTTAACTAAAGGCACCCTCAGCAAAACTTTGATATCCGAATGCTCTTCAATATTTCTCTGAAATTGAGCAAGATTCCATTTTGCTTTTTTAAATAGTTTTTCACAGTTATGACAACAAGAAACAATCTCAGCAAAAGTTTTCTGAAACAGTTGTGGCTTTGGTTGCAGCTTTTCTGATATTGAGATGCATCTTGGAATTGTGATGCATCAAATGTTAATTTAATTTGATTTTATAAACTCTTTCAAATATATAAAACAAATTTGGCTCAAGAAGAAAAATTAAGCAAAATTTTGTTGATTTATTATGTTTAAACTTGGTAGCAATACCAAATTAAACGAAATTCACTATTTGCAAGCCTCACTTCTCTCAAGACACATCTATAGAAATGTTGTTTCAAGGGAACCATAATATCGCTGAAGTTTGCTGCAATCTCAAAACGGTTCTAAGTTGAATCATATTGGTTGAAATGTGTAACTTGATTAAACGTAACTGTAGTTGAACTCGAATAAAAAAAATTGCTTAACCATCATTAAGATTTCCGTGAATTTGCTCTGTATTATAATTAAAGGTATGCTTAAAGTACACCGTTCTACCGCTTTTTCTGAAACAGCATAATAGAAACAATCCTATTTTGAGAGTTTGGCAATAGAGAAGTAAAAACGCAACTGTCTTTATAGAGTAACAGCTGAATACTCTTTCTTTTTACAGGAAAAAAGTAAATAATTATTAAATTTGCTTCAAGCAAATTTACAAAATTATGCTTAAAGCTGATAGGCATGGAATAGCAAAATAAAATTATAATACAATTCCAATTTATTTATTTATTTATTATTATTATTTATACTTCTCTATGACTTTGCATTATTAGATTAAACGAAACACTTTTTACGAAGTTTATTTTATTAAAATAAGGAGTAACTACATTCAATAACACTTAGGATGATGCGATTGCTTAAAGTTACCTCATTTACCCCATTTGAGGATGCATAAAAATTAATAACTGTAGCACTTATATTAAGTAATTTAATACTTATATTATTATATTTCATACTGACTAAAGCATCAGTACCTATAGTATTTATTACCGAAAATAAGAAAGCATTATTAGTCTTAATAATAGTAATATAATTGCAAAAAGTACTGTAACCAATAAGTACCTTTCTTCTTTAATTTTGCTCTTTAGTAAGTAACTTTATCGATTATCACTTACAATCATCGTATAGCAATTATCGTTGATTTAACTTTGACATTTATAGAAGCATGTTTTTAAAGCGTCAGAGTAAACAAAATAAACACTTGTTTTCAGATAGTATTAGAAATACTAATTCTGTAACGTAGCCCTCACATGCTATCCACTTGCATCTTTAAGTTTACTTGGAATTAGAAACAAAAAATAATTAAATATTAAAGAAGGCGCAGCAAACCTTTATTAAACAGAGGCGCAGCCTTTTTTATTAAAACAGAGCTGTAAGCTAGCAAACAGCAGTAATGTTATCTTTTATATATTGGAAAAATGTCGTCTCCAGTTTCATTTATAACAATACCTAATGCTAAACCAACGAAAAAAAGTCATTTTCTAAACAGTCTTTCTGAAAAGAAGTAATTGATGTTTTTTGCTTGGTGCTTGGTCTAAAATAGCCCCAAGCACTCCCAAATTTCAAAATCCTCCAATAAACGGTTCTCGAGATGTAATAAACACACTCACACTCCTCTTTTGAGTATAGATTAAAATGTGCTTTTACTATAGCCTTTAAAAAATCAATTGAGTTCGAAAATCGTGAAAGGATTACACGTAAAGAAGTTGTTTAAACTCAAATATCAATACTTCAAATGTACATTTCATTTTTTGAGTTTAAAATTCGATGAGCGTCAGTAAATATTAAAAGATTTGGTGAAGTTTTGAAAAAGTACAAGTGCTTCAGTAAATTAAACCTCTCTACATTGAACTTAAAAAAAGTTTGTTGATCAAAAGTACCATCTATTTGTCAAACTACAAATAAAAAAAACTGCTGAACCTTAAGTCAATTTTAAACCATTATGTAAACAACTATTCTTTTTTATGTTCTCCATTAAAAAAACTAATTATAAAAGGAATGGTGCGCAAATTCTTTGCTAAGTTTTCTCACACACGCATTTTCTTTTAATTTTATTTTGAAATTAATTAAATAAGTGTTATCATGCTTTACCTCATAACGTTTTAAAAGTTTGATTAAACTTTGAAAAATTGAGGAATAGTATTCTTTTAGTGAGTCACGAATATTATTGTTTTTCAATTTTGTTTCTCATTTTCTAAAATTAGTTTTAATTAATTTCGTTTTTAGGAAATATAATAAACGCTTTTTTATATAACCTTTCTTTTTGACGTAATTATTTGTAGTTGAATTGAATTTTAATGGAAAAATACGTGTTTATACCCTTTCCTATAAATTATAAAGCAACTTACTTTTTTTATAAAAAAAGAACTATAATTATGAACATTGTTGAGTTTTAAAATGAGTATAATTTTTATAAATACATATTTATGTTTGTGTATGTTCATTACTTTAATATTAGTTTTAAATAAATTGGAAATATTATACCATAAACATTTAAAAAATTATGTTATAAAACTTTACTGTTTAGTTTACTTTATAAACGCTAGAGTTTTCTCACTAAGAAACATAAAAGTGCATTTAAATTTTGTGTTGAAACATTTGTTATTGAGCATGATGAAATTACATAGATACCTGATAAACAGAGCTAAGTACTTGGTCTTGGTTAGGTGGTGATGAAATGATATAATAGCAAAGTTTCACGTTATTTTTTAGTCAATACTACCTGAATTATCAATATCTAATGCAATTTATTCTATAATATAAAGTATAATAACTAAATTCCATAATTATTGTCGATATTTTTTTCTATATATGTCATTAACAAAATATGATTGTATATAAATATGAGCGTAATTTTTATACTGCCCTTTTAAACAAGTAATAATATAATCGGTAATTATTGTATCAATACTTGCTTTTTCACCTGAACACTATAAAAACTCTGGTGTAATATCTGTTTGATTTGGATATTGAGCAATCCTAAATATTGTGTGAAAGAACATTTCTTTTAAGTAAAATCAAATCGAGCTTTCATATACGATTTAAACTTTACATGAAAGTTTTGAATTTTAAAGGTGAGTGAATGCTTTAAACACTGGAAATTTGAAAAGTTTATATGAAGATCCCGAGCATTTATACCATAAGTTTTTTTTCTCCAAAAACCATCCATGTTGGCACGCCTTGAAATTGTCTTTGATTGCTTACAGTCGATAACGAGTTGTTGAGCATTTATGGTTGTCATCATTGTTGTTTTTCATCTACACAAAATAAAGTTTTCCTGTTAAAATATGTATATTTGCTATTAGTTGTGTAATGAGGATGATTATATTTTAATTTAAAATTCTCCCCTGTAATAAATAATTTTATAATGAATATTTTTATATCTTATCCTGTTCTATGGAACCTATTTTGATTTTGTTTTAATATGTTTTATTGTTCGAAGCATATTTTGGATTTATAGACTAATTTTATTTTAAGAATGAGTGTACGTATGTATGCAACCCAAATTATTGATACTTATTTCATACTGTCTTGTAAATCTATCCATGCTAATTTTTAGGGTATCATATTATTACAAATTTTAATTATAAATTAATTATAAATTTTAGTGTTACGGAATAACAAACATGGTTATTGAAGCGTCTACATTAAACCAAGTAGTGCGAAAGAATATTTTAGGTGAATCAAGTTTTAGATCCAAGAACAACCCTATGGTTTTGGTGTAGTGGTATATTTTGTGGAGCTCCACTTCGGGGCAAAATAGTTGCGACCTCTTTTGAATTTGAGTTACACATAAAGAGACACATACATTTGAGTTACATATTTCACAATGCATCTGCATTTATTGAGGAAATCAAAATGGAAATGGTTAGATATCAAGATAAGAAAAACATAACATTAACAAAACAATACTTAAACAGAAAATTGTATCTAGGCATTTTTGCAATTTTAAGGTTTTACTGAATTGTATTGTCGTTTTTACTGTTGTTGTTTGTATTGTTGTTGCTGAATTGTACTGTCGTGTATCGTAATATTTAATAATATCTGTAATTATTAAATCAATGTCACTCTGCTATTACTATATACACTTAATGGTGGTAACTAAATATTAACTAATACTAATGAATAGTCATAAACGGATGAATTTTTTATTAAATATAAATATAAAACATTATTACTTTAAAAGTTAACAAATTGTACGAATACCGCTTTGCTTCAAATGCATTTAATGCCTGTATACATTTCACTCGAATAATAAATAACCGATAAGTAGTAAAATATGTGTATATAAATGTAATCAATAATTTGAATGACTTTTCAGCTTACAAAATATGGGCACAGTAGGCTTCGGCCCTCAAATAGATTATGAAAAAATATTCTCTAAAGATATTATAAGGAAATAATCTTTTGACAAAAAATGATGAGTTCAAGAATGTATTGCAGAATGTATTAATTACGTATGAGAATTAATCATTAATACACAAAAAAGTATGATACACAAAATATTTATATTTAAAAACACGTAATTCACTGCAAAACATTACATCATTATTAAATGTATATAAAAGAAACTTTTCGACTAGGTAAAACAAATTTTAAGATAAAGATTCACTGAGGACAAGCAATTGACCATAACAACATTTTAAAAATTAGAGAAAATTTAATATTCCAGACATAGTAAGTTACCGGTATCTATACGAGTCCCTTCTAACTATATGCAATTAAGAGAATCATGGCATACAATACCAGTCTGTGATTGGCTAAATCCAAAATTTTTTCGAAAAAAGTAAGCAAAATTTTTTCGGAAAATTTTTCAAAATATCTATGATCATTTTTTATTTCTTCTTAAATTAAATTTCCCTATTTTAAGCATCAGTTATATTCAAAAATAAATTTTACATGTCCATATATTTTACGAACTAGTTACATTTTTAAAAACACATTGCTGCACTGAGAAAAAAGTAGGTTCAGAACTACCAGAATATTCTAAAATTTAAGCGTTGCTGGCTGTGTAGGTCCGCCAAAAAGCCTAGTAAGATTTATTGAATCCCTTTGGCCATTACCATATAGTTTATTTACAATGCGGTAAAATTTGGTAATTTTATCATAGTGACTTAGAGCTTGTGATAAAACAACATTTATTTGGTTAAATTTACTATTCATTTTTGTATTTTTAATAAATGTGTGATAATAAGATTTTTCACTTCGTAAACCCGAATTTGCAATTGTTGGTTACTATATAAATTGAAAAGAATTTCTGAAATAAAGGTTAAAGAAAGGGTTTAAATTCTTTTTATTTAGGTTTCATTACCGAAATATTTTCTACTTTTTTTACCAGACAATACCACAAAAGTAGGGTAATTTTAATCAGAATTTATTTCTCGCGTTTTACATTAATTAAAAATTTGTTATTGTATGTCAAATAACAGTTTATTTTATTTTCCTTCATTAAAATTAGCTTTATTGATAAAAAGTTAGTTGTAGTGAAAAATTTGGAAATGAACTTAAATTGAAATTGCAATTTTATATACATTTTAAGATCTTACCAGATAGTTAATAATTCAAGCAACTATGGTGTTGTTAAATGGCTCTTAACTTGCAAATAAGCATAGCTTTAAATAAAATAAAGCAACAAACATTAATTAATTTTAAGAAAATTGGTCAAATTTGAAGAATATTCCTCCAAATATAATAATTGATTCGGTTAACTAAATTTATTGATCCTAAATCTGAACAATATTGATGCTTCTTGTTTCAAATCTTTAGATGAACTTTATTACTAACTATCTTTTCAAACACAGTGGGCTAAGCTAAGTGTACTTTGAAAATTAGAAGATTCCAAAGCAATCTTTTGTAATAAAGGAAAAGTAAATATTTTAGTAAACTATAACACTTCTAAATAGATGATGGTTGAAGTTTTAAGCTGATATTTTTGAGATTATTGTGTAGAATGAAATTATGTGTACTAAATCCAAAGTAAAAGTTATGCACACGCAAAATCAATTCATATAAAGTACCTTTCATACTTTCGGAAACAATTTCACTAAACTTACAAATATTCTGATGATTCAAAGTATTCTGGTGATATTTAATACATT
This sequence comes from Parasteatoda tepidariorum, assembly GCF_043381705.1. NCBI lineage: Eukaryota > Metazoa > Arthropoda > Arachnida > Araneae > Theridiidae > Parasteatoda > Parasteatoda tepidariorum. Next base: position 34,592,082 of record NC_092204.1, read on the forward strand.
TTTGAATAGTTTTCTTTGATATATATTTTAATTTATAGACCTTGAATTAAATGCTTACAATCATTATAAAAAGGATGCTTTTCTCTGTTCTTGTTAAAGTTTGTAAAAACTATCATATTCTAAGGATACAATATATATTTAAAAGCTTCTAACCACAAACAATACCCTACAATAAAGGAAGAAACACTCTCAGTTTTTGAAATTTTTTTAAAAATTTCTCAAGAAATACTTGGAGGATTATTTTAGAACTTTAGAAGTATTAAGTTCAAGCAATTTTTCATACTTAGAAATGGGGTCTAAACTTTCATAGGTTTGGGAGACCAACATTATATTACTAAGGAAAACCAGTATTTTTTAACACTATCTGCCAGAAAGCCAATCAATAAGCTTATTACTTGTATCAAGTACTATGGTTGTTATTTGAAATAACAGTATAATATTTCGAAAAATTTGTTTAAAGATAATATAGATAATAAAATTTGTTAAAGATTTTATAAAAATCTAATTTTTTTGTCTCATGTTTTTTTTTTCTCTAACGTTAAAAATATTCAGTAAAATTAAAGAAAACTTTTGGAGAAATTTAAAATTATAAAAAAAAATATTGTTTTAAAAATTTTTAAAAAACAAGATTTGTTAAAAAATGCGCAAGATACAAGTATTTAAAGTAGTTCTTTTACACTGCGCATGTACCAAAAAAAATTTTTTTTTCATAATTTTGGAGCGAATCGTATCATTTTTAAGACATCCAATTCAAACTTTTTTCATTAGTTGCCAAATGTGATTCAATTGGAATCATGAAAAAAAAATTTTTTTTCCGCCTTTCGAAGTATAAAAAAACTACTTCAAAATACTCATATCTTGAGCAATTTGGAAATAATTTGTTTTTCAAATTTGAAAGCAATAATTTTGTACTTAAATTATAACAGTTTCAAAAATTCACATTAATTTTATTGAATATTTTTAAAGTTATAGCAAAAAACGTATGACAAATAAAAATAGTTTTTTTTCATAACTTTCATACTTTTTCATTTCATGTATTTACTTCATTACTTAATAACGGTCAATTTTAATAAAGATGAAGAAGAAAAAATTACATTATTAGGTACACACATATTTTTGAATTTTAACGGTCAAAATCCAAAATTTTGATGCCTCTCGTCGAAAATTTGAGCGGATGATGAGAAATTGAAAGTGAAATGCACGACTATTTCATATTTTAGCATTTAAAAACTGTTCCCTTGACTTTTAAAACATTTTATCGCTTTTCTTTTAAAATTGCATTGTTTTTTTAAACATTGTTTTTTTAAACATTGTTTTTTAAACATTGTTTTCTTAAACAATGATTTTTTAAACATTGTTTTCTTAAACATTGTTTTTTAAACATTGTTTTTTTTAAACATTGTTATCTTAAACATTGTTTTTTAAGCATTGTTTTTTTAAACATTGTTTTTTTAAACATTGTTTTTCTAAACATTGTTTTTCTAAACATTGTTTTCTTGAACAATGTTTTTTTTAAGTAAAATTTTGTATCAATTCAGTCGAACCCCTATGTTATGAGCCTGTGATATAGTGAACAATCGGTTGTATTCAATTAATTTAGTGATCTCTTCTGAACTCTCATCTAACTAACGTTTATCTAACTAACTAACTAACGTTAACGTTAACATCTATCTAACTAATAAGCTGAAAGAATCGTAGATCGTTAAAATAGAAGCTAATTTCATTTTCTCCTGGTTTTTTTTTTTTTTTTTTTTTTAAATTTGGAAGAATTTCGATTGCAAATGACTGCATTTCTTTACATAAATTTTGACAAATTTTACTCTTTCATGTTCTTCGCTTTTAAACTAGGTTGAATAAATCGTTAAATAGTACTATTCTCTTTCTATCCCACCTCATGAATAAAAAGAACTAGAAATTTCAGCAACTTTTATCTTAAAAGTGCAATCTGTACTAAAGATTCTGAAATATTTTCCTTCCATGACAAAAGGAGGACTAGAAACTACTAGATTATTTATTAACTAGCTGTACCATGTACGCGTTGCAGCACTTTCAGTTTGAATTGTATTTAAATTTTGTATTGTGGGAAAGTGTGTAAATGAGTGTAAGTGTGGAAATGAGTGTGGTAAGTATGTTTTGTAAGTGTGGAAATGAGATTTGCGGTCGTGATTTGAAATGGTAATTTCATTCAATGGTGAAAAAACCAGCGATACTCTCAGCAGTAATTCTAATAGTAATTCTCTTCGATATCGTTTGTGCATTTTCAATCAGACATGCATAGTACGCTTTGTTGAGTTTGCCACACGGAACATGAATCCTCTTTTGGATGACAATCTGATATTTTTCAATTTAATAATTGATTCATTATATATTTAATCAGTTAATAATTTTTAAACAAATGATGCACTTTCGTAGTCAATATTTACAACGTGCTATTGTTATTTGCAAAAGAAAAAAAATATGCATTTGGATATGGATAAATACGGATTACGGAAAAAATAGATTATGGATTTATTGCTTGATTTGCAAACAGTTAACAAGTACGGGGCTCGACAAAAGTTCCATACATATAAAAAAATACGCGAAGGGAAATTAAAATTTGGGACCAAAATTTTAAACTGCGTTTTGGTCTAAGCTATTGCAACCATATTTTCCATGAGGTATCATTCATAAAGTACATTCTCAGAGGTGCGACGTATGGTGTCAGACAGATTGGACAGAGGTGTGACAGAAGTCGAATTCTTGGCCATAGATGGCGAAACTGAAAGACAAGAAACGCACACTCTGCCTTAAAATTTGCTCGGTTTCACCAAGCAGGCTTGCCGGGTGGCAAGTGGCATTAGAAACAACAACAACATTCTTATGCCAAATTTCGTAACTTAAGGCATCGTCTAGAATAATTAATTATCATACTTAAATATTTAATGTTAACCTCTTTAACAATTATAAAACATTTTGGAACGTGACAATCCAATTGATAGATCAAGTGTTATTAAAGTGCTCCGTTCTTATTTATTTACTTATTTTTCTATTTTGCTCATTTGTACAGCAGAAAGCTATCCCATAATCTATCTGACAGAAGTCTTATGAAATCAAATGATGGAAATTTTTGTTTATATTTAGACTTATTCGACAAATTATAAGGATTAATGTAATATAAATTCATTTCAACTAATTTCAACTAATTTGCATCTTTCCTATAAATCTAACTTTTGAAATTAATTTTTGAAACTAAAGTAATTGAAGTAAAATTGATCAATAATCGTGTTTACTTATTACTACTACACTGTAAAAATTACGGCTTAAAGTATCGGTACTTTGGGAACATCATCCGTAAAATCCACTTTCACTATAAAATAGTATACCGTAGTTTTTACAATAATATTTATTTAATTAGAATGATTTAGTTACTCTGTGGTAATTATTACTGTAAGAATTATTGTATAACATAGTTTCTGTTCTATAACATGTTCAGGTAAGAATGGATAAGTACCAGATCTCTGAGTGCTGGTACTTTTTATCGTAATTTGATCCGAATTTTTTTACAGTGTATGTGACGCCGGTAACGTTTTTAAAAGAGACCTTATGATTTCTCCTCACAAATAAAAAGTATTAATATTCTTAAATAAGACAAAAAGTGTATTTTACTTAGTCAATAGTCTTTTCACGTTAATTGATGGAGATGTTTCAAAAATATATTGCATCTGATAGCAACAATTTAAAACATAATCTTATGTTAAGGTCATTATAATAGTTTCAAGACCATTAATCAAGTCTCTAATGCTTTTAAAACGGTCTTCGATTTCTCTAAGTGTTTATGATAATAAAGCCTCCCTATAAATTCTGTGTATGTTTCTCGCTCATTTAAAATCCATTTTGCAATCCCCTTGGGTGTATTTGAATCATTAACAAGTTTTCATGAATGTATATTGCATTAAGTAGAAAAGTGTAATCTTAGAAAGCTATTGTTATATGTCATAAAATCTCACGAGAAGATATCATTTAGTGAGTTTAAAACTAAACACTATTTCTCAAAATGTTTCTATCTATGATATTATTTTTATAAAATAAAATGCTTTATTTGATGTTTATTTCGGAATATTCAAAGGTGCCCTATCGCGCAAAGCTTGGTTTTATTATGAATAACTCAATTATCAGTAAATATTTCAATAAAATTAAGATTATATTAAAAAATTACACATTTAAGCTATATTCGACAAAGAATTAAAACTATGGCGATACATTAATATTAATTGTAAGATTACAAATTTATTTTCAGAGTTCTTTTTTATTTAAGAGTTAAAAGCAGTGTTTGCCATGTTAAGGTTTCAACATTTACGGAAATGTCTTAACTTAATTTATTTCCTTAGATAAAAACAATTATGTGCTTTTTTTTACACCTAAAGGTAACCTTTCTTTCCTATTTTAAAACAGTGGAAACAAAGGGATATTTCATGATGAAAATATTTAAGTTCATCTAATCATAACTTACGTTTTCATATGCAGGTAAGAAACTGTAACCAATCTCCCCAATATTAAAACAATGGAAACAAAGGGAAAATTCATCATGGAAAATATAGAAATTCATCAGGTCATAGCTTACGTTTCTATGTACATAGAAGAAACTGTAACCCATATCCCCCATATTATAATAATTCAAATAAAGTGAGAATTCATCTGGAAAAATACTGAAGTTCATCAGTTCATAACTTATCTGTCCGTGGTCCGTATACAAGGATAAAACTGTAGATATATAATTGCTTCGCTGCATACTATTAGTTTATACAGTTTCGTGAACTGTACAAGATTGTCAGAAAAGTATAAAATATGCAATAAATCCCATTCCATAATTTCGAAAATTTCAGAAAATCTGATGCATAGCGTTAAGCGCTATTAAACTGCAATTCTGATTGTTGTGCTGTAATATACAAAACATATTTACTATCATTTAAAAACTCAATTATTATCTCATTTATTCATTCTACATATAAATTAAAATCAATAATATATTCGGTACTCTATTTATGCTACGAAATTGAATTGAGTGCAGAAAAAGTCTATTTCCAGAGAATCCCTCAACATCTGCGTAACACTTTAGCATGGAATTCGGAAACCTATGCAAGTGTGCATATCATATATATATATTTCAACACTGCACCATAGACAAACGGGGACTGCTTACAAAATCCTTTAAATAAACAAATGAATAGATCAAGAACCTCAAGAACTTTTGGATATTTATTAAAGCATATTTTAAGGAAGTGGTCAATAATTATTTATATGGGCATTTGTTATAGGTTTTCAACATGGATGATGAAAATGAAGCATGAAAATTACAAATTTCTTATTTTTTTGTAAAAAATATTCAAACTAATAGATTTTCCAATTAAAAAAATCAGCCTTTGCTCTTTTTTCAGTGTTTATTGAAAAGCGTGTGAAAGTGATATGGTGGAAGGGATTTTAGGAACAAAATAATATCAAAGTTGCCTTGTCATAATTTAGCCAGGACACCAGCAAAAGTTCTTATCTTCTTTGTACGCGGCCTTCTTGTTCTTGTAATGATTTTATGGCTGCAAAAATGAATGGCTTATTCATTGTAAACATTATGCCCTGTATTCTATGTCAACATTGGTTACCGAGATGTGATAAACGATTATTTTTAATTCTTCTTGCATAGATTTCACAAATTCCCTTATTGGCATTTTGCTCTTGTCCACGTGCATGCATATAACCTAGATAATTGCCTGTTATTAATATGATGCCATTTTTTCTCAAATAAATAAATTTTATGCGTCTGAAATAATAATATGAATAAATTACTATGCAATATGAAATAGCAAATATTTATTTAGTTATTTTTAGCTATAAAAGCACTGTTTGTGTTATATTTAGCAGCATAATATGAGTCAAGGATCAAAACACAGTAAACAAACAAATATCTTTTAATTTTTTCACAAATGATTGAATCATACCTTCAGAGTTAGTTTCATACATGAAAACGTACGATTTCTATTTCACACTTCATCGCATATCTATTGGAGCATGTAATACAAAATTGCAATATCCACCAATTTATTTCCTTTTTTTTTCATTTTCAAGGAAAATGTTGAGGAGGTCCCCAAAATCCTTAAAGACAGTCTCCAATAAATACGACACACTCCAATAAATACGACAAATAAATAATCTCTTTAGCAGCAAATGGAAAATGGTTTAAGAATATATTAAAAAAAATAAACAAATTCAATATTACAGTAAACTACCATGTTTCGAACAAATTCTCTGCATCAAAATAAGTTTGACTAGTGGGAATAAAGGAATGAATTTAATTGTAGATAAAAGATATCTAGTCGAACGGAAAAAATATCTTTCGATTTCTAACGAAAACTAAATTAAAAGTTTTAATTATTTATAGCCGTTTTAATAAAGATATATGTTCTTTAACAAAGTTTATGTAATCAGCAAATTCCAATTCACGAAAATGAATAAAATTTTTTAACAAACAATTTTTTTATAAAATTCAATAATTAAACAAACAAGACTAGATGTAGTTATGCATTTATCGTTTTTTTTTTCAGAAGCAGTAATGCTGTGTTGGATTTAGCTTCACAGTAAAAATAAAATCTTAGCAAAAACGAAGCATCTGAAAAATCAATTTTCCTTTTACTCTAAATTTAATATGCTAAAGTGAAAAAGATTATTCGCATAAACCAAATACATTTGAAATAAATTTAATTTTAAGAGATATTCAATGTTTTTTGCTTATAATTTTTATTTTTGTTCTAATTTAAATTCTTAAGTTTTTAATCCCAACTTTTTTTTGGTATTATATTCTGTATTGTGAATCAGTTAAGAAATTAAACATAAATAATGGGTGGTTGAAATATTGTACATTATTATTTTTAAAAATCATGGTTAAATGCTTAATCCACTTTGTACCTGACTTTTTCCTTTTGCATCTAAGTCTATATGTCTCAAATTAGTTGTTTTAATAAAAAATATCTTAACATGGTTAAAACAATACCATACTCAAAGATGATTTCGAGTGAAAAACGACGTTAAATAGGCATTTATAACTTTAAAGGTATCAAATTTTCAAACAGAGAAAAATATATGTTCAAAACTACCAGAATATGGAAAAACTACCATGTTTTTGGCTCCATGGGAACAACAAAAAGTTAAATAATTTTACTGAAGCCCTTTGGCAATTATTTTGGTAAAATTAACAGTAAAATATAGTTCTATAATATGTAATTAAGTTTGGTAAATGTGGTAAAATCTAATAGTTTTAACACGATACCAAAAAAATCATTTATTCGGTTAAATTTACTTTCCAGTTTTATAGTTTTACTAAACGTGTGGTAATAAGAACTATAATTTTAATAACATGATTTCCGGTACACCGTTAGCATATGAACGGAAGCCATTACAATATAAATGGTTTAAATATCGTATATTTTGGTTCTATTTACAAAATTACGATTATTTTTAACCAGAAATATATTTACCAAACCGTACGGTAATTTTACCAGAATGTTTACTATTATTGCATTTTTGCTTTTTGGAACTACTTGTAAGCAGCAAAAAATATTTGCATTTATTGGAATGAATTGCATACTTATACGAAAAACAAATTTTAATAAACATTCCTAACGTATTATTATTATATCTTTTCATATTATTTTAGCCATATTTTTTGCATATTCGATTATTGATTGATTTTTTTCTTTCTGATCAAATAATCAAAACAGTATGTAAAGCAATACAATACTTAATGACCAGATATATTTTATTTAAAAATCACTTATCAAAACACGTTGAATTTTTTTTTCTACTTAATCTAATAAAGTAGATATCTACAAAATGAAATTCACTAAACAATAGCTTCTGTAAACATCTTTGGAAAAATGTATATAATTTAAATTACTTAACAATTCATTAATATTTAATTACATTATATCATTATATTTATGATGCAGATTTTCAAAAAGCTTATTTAATCTTCTTTGCATGGGGGATATGAACGATAGCAATCAATGGAATTTAATAAACTGCGAAATTCTATAATTTCATTTGTCTCCATTGCATCCCTTTGGCTGATTGGAGAATAAAATCTCAAACATGGAAGTGGAAATACTGATTAAAACAGTCTGTGAGGAATGCATTTACATAATTAAATTCTTGAATAAGAACTTCGCATTTTACCTCCAGAAAGAATAGACAGTTTTTCCGAAATCAATGAGAATTGTATTTTAGTAATTAGTTTTAATAGTATCATGTCTTTATAATGCTTTTGTATGCTATTTATTAAATTAAAATATTGCTGAAAATGCAATTTTTAATATAAAAAATATCCAATCATCATTTACCTCCCTTGAATGTTAAGCACTCTTAAACATTTTATTTCAGCATTGCAAAATAATTTTTTTTCAAAATTTGCAGTCCTCTTCTTAAATTTTAAGAGAAATTTTGTATTTTAATCAAAGCTTATGTGGAATTGTTACACTTATTCTCCTAAAAATAATTTTTTTTAAAAAACCTATAGGAAGCATTTTCTAAAATTTGAAAACAAGATTGCTTTTCAGAAAGTAAATAAACCTAGAATTTTTGCATTTGTCTTGCAGCATTTAAACTAGGTGACTATGTAGAATGATGTAAATTATTTTTGTTCGATAATTTACATTATTAACTAAATTAATTTTGATGAATCAAGCAATATCTTCAGATGAGTTTAAAGCATATAAGTTAAGGCCTTAAGGTAGACGATGAGTTGAAAACCTGTTGTTTCGAAGACAGTTCTGTCGAAAATGGATCACCGTGCTTAACATTAGGAATAAATTCATCTCTGTAAATGATATTCCGATTGAAACTTTTCACATTTTATAGGAAAAACATTTGCATTTACTGCTACATTTTCTGACAGTCGATTTTTTTATTCCTCTTTTTCTTTTTTCATTTAAAAGCTTGGCGAACAACATATTAATTTTTAAGAAATTACGCAACCCAGCAAAAACCCCTACTTGACTACTCCGCCTTTGCCCTTTAATCTGCTCACATTCATTAACCGAAGTTTATGGAGTTAATATTTCTATGATTTCATATGTTTGAGTGCTCTAAATATATTTACTTACATTGCGATTCAAAAATAAGACATCAAAGAAAATAATTATATTTTTTACGTTTCTAAATTTCAAGGATTAATATAGAATAGAGCTAGACGAAATACACACACAAAAGTATTCAATAGATAAGAAGTAATTTCAAATATAGGTGATTTCATTTATTAAATTTTAAAATTTTATTAATTTACAGTGTACTTGAGATTGTATTTTTCTTCCTTTATAAGTCAAAAACTTTCAAATTAACCTTTATTACAAAAGCTAAACTTATTAAAATATAGCCTAATCTTCATTCTGCAACACATTTTATTTTGTATAAGTGTACAGTTAGTGTTTAACGATGGTGCGAAAGCTGTTCCCGTATTTGGTGAAAGCAGTTAATAAACCATTTTTACCAGTGGTAACAGTTTGAATACCTTATTGTTTATGGTTATTTGACTGTTTTGTTTGAATAATGTAAAAAAAAACTATTAAATAAATTGTTGTTTAACCATTTTTTTGAGAAATTGAGCAGTAAATGAAAATGTATGACATCTTTTTAATGCACGAAGCATTTAAGCCAATGAAATTCCCTAGATTGTAAAAAAAGTACGAGTTGTTTCTTTCGAACAATATATGTGATGATCCTTAATAAGTAAGCTCAATTTCATTAAATTATTATCTTTGAATTTAGTAAAGTAAGAAACGATAGTTCGGTAAGATCAAAAAAGTCAGATAAAATTAGTTGGACTCATCTGCTGAATAGATCAATTCTTATCCAGAGTTTTCATTCTAAATCGATTTCAACACGAATGATTGGTAGGACTACACTAAGGGGTGTTGTCGCCATCAATGGAAGTTACGGAGCTGCCAAAATGTTAAACTGGAACAACCTACACCGACAACAAAATTCTGGTAAATTTACAGAACGGTTTGGTAATGACATGTCTGGTGTAAAAAGAAACATAATTCTGGTTTAGAAAACCAAAATATACGTTATTTAAACCATTCATTAGGCATTTTAACCCATTAATTTTTCCGTGCATATAATAACGACCGACAGGAAAATCTAATTTTCGAAATCATAGTTCTTATTAATACACATTTAATTAGCAATCCTCGACTGAAGAGTAAATACCGAACAAATAGTTTTACTCAGCGTATTGCGATAAAATTGCCAAATTTTTACCCATTTATCAAAGTTGATGCTTTGATATTTGAAATTTTACAAATTTTGTATTTTATTTAAATGAGGTGTTATTATGAATTTAGAAAGATACAAATAAACTCTTTATTAAAAATATGAAAAGCCATCAGACAAAACTATAACAATATTTAATAAGATATCAAAAGTTTGCAAATTCTGGAAATTACAATTGAATAGTTACTTCAAATATAATAACGTTTGAAAAACTTTTAAAATTCCCTAAGAATATATTACGCTTAAAAATGTCGGGTAAACTATCTACATTGCTTATACGTGTTCAAATTAATAATATTTACTTGATAAGTAAATGTTTTCTAAAAATGTCTCATAAAGAAACTTTTCTAAAAATTTTATTAGTAGATACGTCTTTCAAAAAGAACTAAGTATGAAATATAGTATTTCTTTTATATCTGCCCTTACAAATACTTTATAAGAAAATATATAGCTCTTATACAAGCCTATATCTTTATATTGCAGAAAAGATAGACACATAAACCTTGGTCATGTTTATGATACTATGTATATCAGGCCTGGAATATTTTGTAAATGGAATAATGTTTCTGTCTATAGTTATATACTTATTTCTTATAACATTTCTTTGAAAATAAATCCTGTCTGAGTATCCTGATTATATTTATTCTGTAAATATGACTCTTCGTATATGAATTCCTGCAAATTCAATTTTTATTCTATATATATATATATATATAATATTCCTTTTATAGTTTCCTTACTCCTTCTCTCCACGTTACTTTATGAGTAACAATTTTAAAATGTGTGTAGCAATTAGAGAATAATAATTTTGAAACTAATAATTTTGGCTTATTGTCAAACCTCTCAATAAAGAGTTTTCTTAGATTATATTTTCATACAAACAAATAATAACAAATCGTAAGAATTTTCTCTGGAATGAAATTGCTGCCATAATATGACAATGTCTTATCAATTACAACAACTGAGATATCTTTCACGTACCTTCTACACGTTGTAACATTAACAGCGTATCCAAGGTTTAAGATTTGTTGCAATACTATGCATCAAAGATACAATGCTTCGTTGCCTTCTGGTAATCAACATTGTTACCAAACATAAATCTAGCCAGATTGCTTTCAACATTTTGATCAATTCGTTATTTTCAGTTTATTAATTGGATCAGAAGTTTATTTTTTGTTATAACATATTTAATCGTGAAGATTTATTAATACTTATCTAATGAAGACACATACTAGCAGAAAAATATTTAATTGCAGTAAATCATTTTTTCTGATGAAAAAATTATGATCTAAACTATCAGAGTATGGTAAAATTTACCTTATCTTTTGCTCTAGGGGAACACTAAAAAGCTAGATATTTTTTGCCGAAGTGCTTTGGTAATGATTTTGGTAAAATTTACAGAAAGCATGACTTTATAAGCAGTGATAAAATTCGGTAAATATAGTAAAATTCGATAATTTTATCATTAAGCTTTTAAGCATGACATTAAAGCCATTCATTTGGCAATTTTTTACTGTGTGTGTGGAAATAAGAATTGTAATTTCGAAGACCTGAGCTTCACAGTGACAAAATAATTTATCATCGCTTTCTTCGAAGAAGTTATTTCGTCAATAGTAAAGAAATATCTCTTATTTCTATTTTTTTTCATATAAAAACGCATAGCACCTAATGACTTTAACTTTTATAATAATCACTTTATCATGGGCACCATACAGCTCGGTCAATGTCACCTTAATTTCACAAGAAAGTCAAATAGAACACAATGATAAATTAGCTCCATGCCCGAAGCAGGATTCGTATCAGGGATGGTTTTCCAGGTACAAAGCTAATGCCTTGACCACATCACAAGCCGTTCGACTACGCTACTTTATTTTCCATCGTCCAGTTTTCATCCTAGTTTCGTCGTTCTAGTTAACCATCTCTCACAATGCTCTACGTTGATGTTTCGCCCAGAAGAAAAGTTTTCTTCATATGTTTAAGAGCACCCATTTTATCACAAATCACGTGATTTCCTGACGAAATAATTTTCAAAAATGACGAGATATAGCTCAAAGACTGCTGAGACAGAGAGGTTTATTTCTGAAAGAGTAAGTACGTAATTACTTACAGTAATTTTTTTTCACTGTCTAACAATGAGAAAATCGTTTTCTTCCTTTTTATAGCCAAAAAGTCACTAACCTATATTAAGTAATAACTTATATAACTATATAACTTATATGCGTCGTAGCCAGAAATAATGCTCAGAAAAAATGACTAAGTAATGATAGTAAATAACTAATAACAATAATAACGCAATGATCAAAATTTTAAAATTTAAAAATTTTGGTATATATGTATCACTCAAAATTAAAATCATAAACAATAACGATTTTGATTTGTGAAATTATGTAATTATATAATTGTATTAAATTTATAATTAATTCCATTCTGCTTGTTCCTTTCTACTGCTTTGTAATCAATTTGGTGAACTATGCACTCAGGTATTAATGAATGGGCGTAGTTATGAGTCATCCTTTCACAACTTTTTTTCCTTTGTAATCGATAACTTTCATTTCCCTCTTGTCGTTGATTGATGACATTTAGCTAAGCTAAATAAGAGAATTTCATGCCTACTAACATTAGAAAGATAATACATAGAAAGAAAGACATATAAAAATTAATTAAAGAGTTATGCGAAACCTATAATAAAAATGATTTCTGAATTGAACTGCTCATAAATTATTTAGGGCACATTATCTGTTTCATAACATTAATTTCTGCTGAATATATAACAGTTATTTAAGATGCTGGGAAACTCCTGTCTCTTTTCACTCCACTTAGCAAACCCCAGGATTAATTCGCATTTATCATTGTTTTTTTGTTAAAAGTCTATATTTTTAAATAAAACAAATAAAATGCTAATAAAATTTTTAATTATTACAGGAGGGCATGTAACAAGATTTTGTAACAAAATGAAGGAATATCTGGATTTTAAGAATATTCAACTGTGTTTTGAAAAAAAAAACTTGGGAATACAAAATTTCTAACACAATAAAAAGAAATTAATGAAAGTAAGTTTACTCCTCAACTTGACATCCATAATTATGACTTTTAAAACCTGTTTCTTTCGCTCATGTTTTATTTGTAATATAAATGTTCAGATTTATTACTCGGAAGATTTTATCTCACTCTTATTATTATTATTTTTTGTTACTTTAACATGAACTTAAATGCGAACCTCTAAAATACAGGTCACGAAAAAAATAAGGACTTTTTCTACTATAATAGATATGTCGTGAGTATTTTAAACAAAAAAAGGGAAAAATCATGAAAAACCTTCATAATGCAATAACTTTCAAAAGAATTAGAATTAAAAAAAAACTTGCATTAACTTACAGAAATAAAAATTCGGTCTTTTCAGCATGTCAAATTTCCACTTTGCAGTTGCATTTCTGCGGGATGCAAAGCGACTCGCTTGATCGATCTGCGAGCTATAATACATGGTTTTGAACAAGGTTTAATATTAATAATTCTTGAATTTATTATTGTCATTTTATAGCTAGCATGATATATAGTTACTATGATATCTCTTTATCATACTCTTCTACATTTTTCTACGCACCATCCTAGTTTCAAATTTTTAAGTTCATAAAATATAAGTTCCGAATTTTTCAGTAGTAAGGTTTTGAGCTTCAAAACAAAATATAGAGTTAAGTTGAACGCTTAAAACAGAGATATCGCTTACGATTTCTAAATATAGAGATATACTCTATGTTTGCAGCAAAAAATAAGCACTTTGCACTAAAAGACATTTCCTTAATCGTTTTACTTAAGGATAGTAACTTTACAACTTATTGATATTAAACTTCGTTAAAATGTTGACAAAATTATGTTTGTATATGTAATAGAACTCGGAATTATTTGGCTTTGAAATTCCGAATATTAGGAGTATGTATATTTTGAATTATTTATTTTATTTGGCATTCAATAAATACCAGAAAAATATGTTTAATTATTTTTAAAAATTTATGTTTAAAAATAATGCTTAAAAAGTAATGTTTAAAATTTTTTTTAAACGCAAAATATGCGTTTATTATGCAAAATATGCGTTTTTTTAAACGTTATTACATAAATATTAAGACAAACGAACGTTTGAATAATGGATAGACTTACAAATCTGAAGCGAGATAAAAAAGTACTAAAATTCTTGAAATATTGGCAAAAAGGTTGAAAATTTGGCGGAAATAAATGCAAACAAATATGCAATATATGCACTGTGAGATAAGAACATGGTGCATATAATAAAACTAAGCATATAAAAGAGTTGGTAATTGTTTTTTCTTTAAATTTTGGACAGTATTAATATTTTATACTAAAGAATAGATCATTAGCCCTAAATATTATGCATTCTCTACTTTTCTCGTTCAGAGCAGGATTTCCACGAGCTTTCCTAATGCTTTTTTCTTTGCCTAGTGTAATTAGCCTGTGTCACCCAACATTTCATTATATTTTTTGACTAATGATTTCTCAAATTTTATTCTTTTTTAATTCTTTTTTTTATTTTTGGGAAGCACGCTACCCTTATTATTTGTCTGAATTCAGATTTGCTTCTGAAATTTTCCTGTCATCTTGATATATTTTATGCCATATAGAGTTAAAGACCAAAATTTTCAATCAGATCTATTATTCAGAGACTTAACAGATGAGCAATATCAATGTCGAAGCTTTAGAAAAGTTCTTATTTACTAATTGCAATTAAAATGATGAATGAAAAATTTTAAAAACTTAAAATTCTTAACATTGAAAAAATGTTTGTAAAATCATAGAATTTTGAGAAATTTGCTGATTTAAAAAAAAACTTTAATAACAGCAAAAATTTACTTAAAAAGAATTTTACAACCGAAATCATGGGTAAAATCCAAATATTTTTAGATTAATTAAAATTATTTTTCATTATTTTAAAAGTAAAAAAAAATCCATTTTTCATTTTTTTTTTATTCTTAGTTGTCTTTCAGAAGGATTATGAACACAAATTGAACGGTGGTATTACGGCAGTATATTTCTTTCTATATATATATATATATAAGAAAGTCAAATAG
>NC_092204.1:34607768-34617949 GCF_043381705.1 Parasteatoda tepidariorum
ATATATATATGGAAAAAGAATTTTAAAAAAAGAGGAAAAGTTTTTAGAACGATGATTTTTTTTTTCTTTTCTTATTTTTCTTCCTTAATCACAAAGATTTCGTTCTTTTAGGCTACAGTACAATTTCGAACGTTTATCTTCCATTTGTTAATAATCGATTAAGACATCACACTAATTCATTTCTGACCATGAATTCCTTTAATCTATATAATAGGAGATGAGATATTTATTGGGTTGTGCTTCCGGATATTTTCTGTACCACGTTTTGTTCTCTTTTATAGCTCGTAAGCCAACCAGTCTGTTTGTTATTCTGTTGAACAATAGAAACACAATAGTAAAGACATAGTACCGATAGAATTTGTAATACATGTTACAGTTTTCATCAAGAAGAAATAGATTGTTTATATAAGGAACAAAATGAAGGCAGTCAATTGTTCCTATTATGGGTTCTATTATCTTTCCCAGTTAAATAGACCAAAATAAAAAACTGTTGCGGTCGTGCAACAGATTTTCATAAAAATTTTGAGGTGGAAAGATTTTGATAAAAAATGGCTAGAATTACTTTTCAGAGAAATTTTGGACTAAAACTACGACTTAGGGCCATTTCGAAATTCGACTCAAAAGGAGATGGCGTAACTGCAGATTCTGATTCGTATGTTGAAAATGTTTATATCTTTCTAATTTATGAGTCATTTATCTTATTTTGGCACTGTTTAAAGGAAAAAATCAACATTACATAACTAAGCTACAAATATGCTGAAAATATTTGCATAGCTTTTTAAACTTAACTTTTATAACTATAAAATCTTATTAAAACAATTTTTTTATGAATTTCTTTTACAATTTTAAAGAATTTCTTATCTGGGAAGAAACAATTTTCACAGCTTCAATAATTTTTCTCATATTGTTAAATATCGTACTTTTCAACGTAAAAAACAATTAATGAGTTATTTCTATCTGAAAAAAAGTGATATTTAGACTTAAAATAATTTTAAAAAAATTTTATAGCAGATCATGAAAGCTTCTTGAACTCAATTTATGTTCTCGCAATGTTTAATGTATGTTCTCGCAATGGTCAATGTAAAAGAAATCAATATTTTGCGAAACTAAGAGAAAAAAATCAAGATTTTTTATTTCTGTCAGAAAGAATTTTAATACTTTTTAGGAAATATTTCATTATTGTATTACAATAGACGAACAAAACTTCTTGTCGTCAATTCTTACAAAGTATTTCAATGTATTTCAGCTTAAAAAAGTATTTATTTCAACTTGCAACAGAAAACACTTTTAGATTACCTGGCAGGCCACCTTACTGTTTTTTTTTTCAAAATGAAAATCATGATATTTAACATATTGAGAAAAAAATCGAGATTAAGAAGTTTAATAATCTATAAAATAATATTGAATATAAAAATAGCTATAAGAAATATTGAACTATGTTGGTTAAATACCACATTATTTTAAGGACTAAAAATAAAATGATCCTTTTTGATTTTTTATATCGATAAATATGACATTTTTTATTGTGGAAAAAACATCGAGAAAATAAAAGATTGTTTTTTTTGCTATAAAAAATATCTTGAAATATTTTGTCTGAAAACTAACTTTTTATATTATTGACCAAAATTTTAAAAAAAACATTTTAATTTTTTTATACTGAAAAATATCACATTTAACATTGCGAGATAAACAATTGAGGTCAAAGATTTTCTTTTCGTGATGTATAAAAACTCGAATCAGTGCTAAAAAGCTCTTTTTATTTTTTACTGACTAAAAACTAACAAAAATTAATTAATTTAAATAAAAAATTAAATTTAACATTACAAGAAAAAAAATTTAATCAAGAAATTTTATTTTTGTTCAAAAAAAAAATCTTGAAATATTTTTGTAGAAATTTTTTTTAAAAGCGAAAATAAACTCTTTTGATTTCTTAAGTTTAACCGTATAATATTTAATATTAGCTGGGATAGCCTGGTCGGTAGGGCGCTGGGCCCATGTCCGAGAGTTCGTGGGTTCGAACCCCTGCGGCCGAAGACTCCCCGTGTAGTAAAGTGACTGATGCACATTAAATTTGTCGAGTCGCAGAAGTCCCCCATGTTCCCATAACAAATCAAAACCTCTGGGGGTACTGGATTGGAGATCGATAATTCTCTGATTCAGGTCAAAATTACGATACGTGGATGAATGAATGAATGGATGTTTGAATGGGTCCGCCTTTTAAACGGGTGCGACGCATGGTGTGGCAGAAGTCGAATTCTTGGCCAAAGATGGCGCCGCTGAAAAACAAGAATGGCACACTCTCCCTTAAATTTGCTCGGTTTCACCAAGCAGGCTTGCCCGTGTGGCAAGTCGCATTAGAAACAACAACATATGTAATTTTATGAGACGAAAAAAATTGAGGTGATAAGAACTGTTAACATTTGATAAAAGCAGAAAACAATTCTTGTAATTTGCCTTACAAATTCCATAAAATTAATTTTGTGTAATATTAGGAAATAATGTAAGTATTTAAAAGATTAATTACATAGTGCTGACTTTTTTCTTTCTAATGACACCAAAATTAGGAAAATTAGGTTATAAGTAAAACAAAAAATCTAGACATCTTTAGCATGCATGCCATCATCTGTAGTTATACCATCTTCTTAATTTAAATTTCTAAACGGCCCCTAAACCATAGTTTTGGTCCTAAAATTCTGACGAAAACTATTTTCGTTGTTTTCCATCAAGATCTTTTCTACAAAAACTTTTCATGAAAATCTGTGTCATGATGGCAACGGCCATTGCTCATTTTCACTTGAAGGGAGGCCTTTAGCATCATGTTCACTGGGCTTTATTTGTTACGAAATGATGCAGGAAAATTTTCGATCATAAATGCTTTAATGCTACTGTATTTATTTAGTAACGAAAAAACAACAAATATATTTCTGCATTATAGTAAAGGCTTATGAATATTAAATATTTATTTTAAACGTTCTAGTTTAAAAATCGAAATTATTCCTTTTAAAACAAATTATTCCACATTTGTTTAAGAATGTTTTATTGCACTTATCAAATTAATAGTATGACTTCGATGAAAATTATAAACATTGAGAGCTGTATGAAAATTTATGACTTTGCATTTTTTTTTTGTATGCTTAAAAATTGTTTTGCCAATTTACTATTTTTCTCAATCAATATAGGAGTCATAAAATAAGTTTTTTTAAATAAAGAAACAATAAAGTGTAGAGACAGTTGAACACTCATAAATTTTTTTCAGTTGCCTTACAAAATTTTGGACATAAATGTTTGTTTTCTTAGCACAATCATTGATTTTGTTACGAAATTTAAAGAGATTAAAACACGATGAGTTTATTATTTTTAATATCTCTCAAATTTCGAGTTTGGGAAAATTAATATAGTTTGGAATGAGCATTTCAAATGCATGTTACAAAAATTAGACATAGTTCAAAATGATTACTGAAAAAAAGACATGAAATGAAGTTACATTTTAACGTTTATAACTATTGGATTTTAAAAAAGTCAACTATTGAACTCAAGCAGATTTCTTGTTCATAAATCACCCTGTTATAATTTCAATATTAGCCTTTTTTTCGGATTATTTGTATTTTTAAGAAGTTCCACACTTTTTTTCAAACTCACTGCCGTTAAATAAGTTATCAAGAAATTGGTGTTGGTGGTACATAAGGATTAATCTAAATTTAAATATTAAGCAAAGTGAATTTTAAATTTGATCCAAAATCTACATTATGCAAGAATAACGTATGTTTGAAAAATTTAGCTTCATTATTTAATTAAAAAATTTGTGCCATGCTTATTTCTTTAATTCTAATATCTATCTTTCCCTATTTTTTTTCTAAATATGCACATCAAACTTTGAACATTTTCTTAAATATGTGTTATAAGTTATAACAATATTTTCAAACAACCAATCCAATATATTAAGTTAACTGACAATTAATTTATTGCTGTTTTTTTAATTAAAGTAATCACAAAAAGTAAATGAAAATCTTTATTAAAAATATCCAGAAAAAAATAGGTAATATTAACAATATACGTTTACCGCAGATACGTTACTTACTATCTGTAATAAAAGTTTCGTTTTCCCCATGAAAATATTCCGCTTACATATTATAAAACTTAATCAACGTGAAAACTTTTATTGTAAATAAAGAATGTTTATACACATTAAGTATAAACTGGGTATTATCTTTTTTGAAAAAAATATATTAATAAAAAATAGTTTTATCGAACAAACTTTAAATTATTCCAAAGAACTATCCTATTTTTTTTCTAAACAAATCCCATATAAATCGTGTCTATTTCTAACAAAACATCAAAGTGTAATTAGAAAAACGTACGAGAGCTTCAAGACTTTATTCTTAGAAACAGCTCATGGTAAATAAAAATAAATTTATGCATGTTCTTTACTTCTCGTAAAGAAAGATTGGTATCAGAAACATTTCAAAAGGATTATTTTTTTCTGCTTCCCTGCTTCTGTTATCGCTCCAAATGCTACAATTACACGAAAGAAAACAAACTGACTAATGAGCGGTCTAGAAAACATTTCTTTTTATCAAGGAGGTAAAGATTTGTCAACACAAAAATACTTTATTTTTAAACATTTGAGTGCTAAAATAAGAATTAATTGCTTTAGAATAAATGATCCCGCTTCTTTTCAAACAGCGTATTTGTTTGTAAGCACTATGCTTTAACTCAAAAACTTTAGGCCAAAATTAACAAATATATAAAATTTTTGACTGCCCTACCAAAAATCATAGGTTTATATGTTTTTTTTTTATTTATTAACATTCTAAAATTTTTGATACGTCGTTTTACTCACTCACTGATTCGCTCATTTACTTTCTCTACTTTCTCTTCTATTCTATTTAGTGACCATTTAGTCACTCGCTCTAAAACTAATTCACCCATTCCTTTATTCACTCTCTATATAAGGATTCAAATAAGATTTTGTCTTTGGAAGTATTCAAATAATTTCTTCAAAGATTATCTTAGGTAATGAACTAAAATGAAGCGAAAGATTACCACAGTAATTAAAATGTAAAATATATAAATTATATAATAATTATAAATATATAATAATATAAATTGTATGATAAATATAAATTGTGTGATAAATATAAATTGTGGAATAATTTTTGTGTATTGTATGTATAAAAATAGCACAATGATTAAAATAAAAGAATTAACCGCGGAGGAGAAGAAATATGACAATTTAGCACTGAATGTTCAGATAAACTACTAAATGAAAAATCAGCAATGATATATTTTTTTTCTTAAATTTCTCATTATCCAAAAAATACTGCATAAAATGAATTGTGCATAAAATTATATTCAGATTAAAACTATTTAATTGTATCATATTACAATCATCATAGTTTTTCTACTGTTAAAATTATTTTTGGTACAAATTTAAGTTATTTTCATTTTAGTTAAAAAATTAACTATTGATACTATTAAATCATATTTTTGAATCGTTGTTTTCTTTTCAGTCTAAAAATTACATAGTTCTTAAAACACAAAAATATTTAAAAGATAAACATTACCAACACTTATGCATGTTTAAAAAATAAACGCATTATTATAAATATAAAATCTATTCAAGTTATAAATAGGTTCTAAAGTGTCTAAATTTTGTCTTTGAATTATTGGAACATTAAGGTACAATTTAACTAATGAGTTTTCTCGAGAATACTTACTAATGGCAAACAGTTTATTAAAATGACATATGTTTTTAGCTTAGGTAATGTAGAAACGTTGGAGCTAACTTATGTGTGTACTTGTCTTATAATCTTAAAGTATATGTATATATTAGGACTTTAGTGTTTTATGACTGATCTTTGAATATATTTTATAATATACCTTATAACTTATCTTTGAACATATCTAAGAACATATCTAAAACTTATCTTAAAACATATTTAAGAACTTGTCTTAAATGGATTGTGTATATCTTAAAAACTATTTTAAAAATTATATTGAAATTTCAAAGCATATCTTAGAACTTATTTTAGAATTTTTGAACTTAATGGTAAGTGTCTTAGAATTTAAAATCTTTACTTATAATTTTAAAGTCAATCTCTTATACCGGTAATGCATATATTTCTTTATTAATTTGCTCATTAATATGAAAAAGACAAATTTTACAAGCAATTTCTCTAACACTACTTTATGATCATTTTCAGCGAAGACGAATCAAAATTTTAAATTATTTTTACTATTTTAAATTAAATCTCAATGATTCTTATAGATTCAATAATAATTACATATATCTTCAATGAGCACAATTATTTTCATGTAATAGAAGCTAATTGATTTAAAAGATTAAAGCAAGAAAACTACGCAAAGGAAACATAAATGAAAGAACAGAATGGACAGAACAGAAATGGACATATAATAGTTTCGGTTTATGAACAAGTACCTTCCTCTGCGTCTAAGCACTAAACAATGGTAGAGAAGTAAGGAGACAAACACCTGCAAAGTGGTTTCTCCAGTAAGGACATAGGAACAAGTTTGAACAGAATATTAAAAAGGAGAGATAAGAAAAAAATGTGAGAGGATTTGATGAGAACTCTTGGTTTAAAATGATTAAACTACAATAAATTTCCAAGCATTGGGAAACGGTGGGGAAGTAGAGAAATAATTAGCTAAATTTCTAAAATTTTTCAAAACATGGAACGACTTCTAGAAACCAAGCTCAGCAGATAAAGAGTAGTGTTGTATGGTTTTAGCAGACGAAAACTTAAGCCTGTGATTAAAATTTCAACTATGTAGGGAGGTGTAAAATCGGTTAATGTCTTAGTTTTGGACATACTTTTCTAGTACTTCATGTCAAAGTTTAAGAGTAGGTTTATTTAGTATAATACGCAAGTAGTATAATTACCAATATACGCAAGACCACATCAGTACAGCATTTGAAATTAATATCAACAGTAGGAGTTTAATTTAAGATTGGTGAAGTTTAGTTTAGTTTTAGGAAAAGAACGACTTTGAACTAAAATATATTTGAAATCTTAACATTTTTGCGAACTGAAATTCGAATAATAAGGTAAACAGTCAAGTTTTTAAAGTTCAAATTAGAGAGTTTGGTTGATTGCGAAGATTAATTTTCCATGGTTAGAATCGATAATTTTGGAAGAACAATCGTGGTCTTCAGTTACAGCTTTAAGGTAAGAGAGTTCTTCTTTGAAGAGTTAACTACTACTACAAATTTTAAAAGCATGGCAAACGAGTGAGCGGAAGGTAGCGTTACCTTTAGGTTGGGGTGGGGGCGATAAGTTTAAGGGTTAAGAGGTGAGAGTGACACCGCAATTCGTTATCAATAAGCAGTAATGAGAAATTCATCGTAATCACGAGTCATAAGAATGTTTAAGAAAGGTAAACACTTTTTATTTTACCGTTCAAACGTGAATTATATGCAAAAATCTATAGAATTCATAATATTGAGAACATGATCGATGTCAGCATTATCCATTAACGTGGAACAATCATCGACCTTTCGTCGATAAAAAGGGAACTTTAAGAAACCTCTTATAGAACACACTCTTAAAAGACTTAAAACTTTAACTAAACTTAAGACTTTAAAAGACTCTTATAGAACACGAAAAATTTGTCTCATATCAGAACATTAACCATCGCTGAACATGGTTGGAATTCTAATCAAAGGTTTGAGTTTTCGTCTGCTAAAATCATTCAACACTGCCCTTCAACTATCGATATTGATTTTTAGAAGCCATTCCAATTTTTTTGAAAATTTCTAATAATTTAGCTCCTGATGCGCCTAATATCTCACCATTTCCCGATACTTGGAAATGTATCCTAATTATGGTTGCACCCTGGGGTTCCAGTCAAATCTTCTCACACCAGCTTCCTATCTCTCTCTTTTACTATCTTACGAAAATTTATTCTTCTGTGCCTATTGGTTAAACCGCTTTACACGGGCTTATCTCTTTATTCTTCTACCATCCTTTGATGCTTAGACATAGATGAGAGTTCCTGTTTATAGAACTGAAACTATAGTATGTCCGTTTCTGCACTTTCATTTGTGTTTCATCGTTGTTTTTAGTTTTAGTCTACAGAGAACAAAGTATAACTGTAAGTATACTTTGGTTGCAAAGTCATACTTACAAAGTTTTGGTTATACTTGCAAATTTGTATGTTCTTGTCAGTTTAAAAGAATTTAAAAAACTGTCTTTCGTAGCCAGAGATCAATTTCTATGATATTTTGTTAAATTTTGGTCAATAAAAAATTTTTAAACTTTAGAGATTCGTATTAATTCGTTACAAATTTTAAAATATGTGGATTATTTTTAATAACTTTTTTTAACTCCAAAAGAAATAATTCGAAATCTTAATTATCAACAAAAACTGCACAACAATAACTGAATTAAATGCGTCATTTTTTGTTGAAAAAATTAAGTTTGAACAAAATTGAGCAGTAATTGTGGAATTCAGTTTTCTCAAAGAATTACGAGACACTAAAGAAATCAAAAATCCCGGGAAACAATATGATTTTAAAATTTATTCTAGTAAATTCTGGTATTCATTTTTTTCCAAATTTAAAAGTCTATATTTCCTAATTTTTCTAAAAACATTGAAAATATTCTTGATATGTAGTTTAGAGTTTTTAAATCTTTCATTTCTTTCTCTTTTTATTTAACTAAGTTAATTGAAATTTTTAAATTTTTTTTATCAAATATATCAAATTTGTTATACGAATCGTACATAAATATTTATTAGGTATTCACTCTGTACCTATCAAGGATACTGCTTGCCTTTAAAAACAAAATGTTTGCTTATACCTTAGAAAAAGATAGTTACAATAAAATACCTATAAAATAAACAAAACAAAGATGCGAAACGAATTCTGTTCAACAAACATGAACATGAATTATTTATAAGAAAGAATATGGAAACAAATACGCATTTCTGCATTGGCAGCAAAAATTATGTAATTCAATTTTACTTCTTTATACTGAGTTCATCATGCATGCTAAATAAAAAGATAAATCTAGCTAAGAAAATATTTCGTTGTGTAAAAAGCTCTTGTGAGTTATTCAAATTGATTTGAAACAAATTATTGTAAATCCAAAATCTAATTATTATAATTTCAAGTAGTTTAATATAATTTTTATAAAGTATTATTAGTCCTCACAAAGTTTATCATAATAGTAAACAGGAAAACGGAATTTTAATCAATATTTTAACAATTTAAAACTATTATAATGAATCGGTGATAGCAGTAAAAAAGTACAAAAAATAAGTTAATTTTTTTTAAAACTCCATATTAGTGTAATAATAACTATGAATCTTACAGTTTGCAATAAATTTTATTTGCAAATAAAGCAATCAAACGGAAGCATTATTCAATCAAATCAAATTTTTCGTGATTACGCGGAGAAAAATGTATGATCAAAATTACCTGAATAGGATACCATTTAATAAGTTCCTGGGCTTATGAAAACTTCAAAAGTCACAGAAATCTTTAGTGAAGCACTTTTGGTATAATGATTTTTGGTAATTAATGATTTTGAATAACTGATTTTGGTAATTTTTGATAATTAATGATTTTTGGTAATATTAGCCATGAAATATGATTTTATTGCACATTGTTTGGTATGTAACTGAAGAAAAATTTGGTAAATTTTATCATAGTAACTTAAGAGCATGGTTAAATTATACTTAGAGCACCATTTCTTCAGTTGAATTTAATTTTCAGCTTTGTATTCTTCTAAATGTGTTGTATTAAGAAATACATATAAGTTATTATTGGAAGATTCGAATCAGTGGTACGAATGATCAACTTGCAACTGATTGGAATCAGTTGATTTTATCGGAAAAGATTTAAATTATGCGTTTATTAAGCTTTACTACTCAAAGAATTTTATAAATTCCCATGCAAAAAATAAATAAATAAAGCTGAATTAAAATGCATTTTCCTTGTATTTTTTTAATCACCACTGTTAAAAGCATTTATACCAATTAGAAACATATATACATATATATATATATATATATAGTTCAAAATGAAGAATAAAACAAAGAAAAATAAAAGACATATGAAAAAAAGGGGGTGGGAAAAAATAAGTAAAAAAAATAACAAACAACATTTTATTCTTAAAAAAAAAAAAAAAAAAAAAAAAAAAAAAAAAAAAAAAAAAAAA